>NC_143014.1:110665480-110863313 GCF_055824585.1 Amblyomma mixtum
AATATTTAAAATTTGGGGACCTAAAAACAACTTGCATGGGGTAATTTGTGTGTGCTTCCATTGGTATTAACGGGTGCAGGAAGTACAAAGCAATACTGGACGGGCAGATTGAACAAGAAAATGCACTGTTTAGATTTGACCAGGCATTTTGTATAGAGGTCAGTCCACACGAACTGACCCATACTTTGCACTTGACCATCTTTTATTTCTTTCATAGTTTTTGCATTTTTACGACAAACGTTATCCCAGTTTGTTTTCGGCTAAAAAAACATTTTTGTGCCGTGGCTGCCATCTTAATCTTTTTATTTTATAATCTTTGGGTAAAGTTAGCTGGGACACCTGTTATTACAAGCCCCACTTAAAAGGGGTAAATCAGGTCTCATGCCATTGTGTAGGTCATTTCTTGCCTCCTTTTTTTTGTTTGTTTTCTGCAATATGAGCACTGTTATCCAGAGTTTGCAGTATTCGGGGGTTTGTTTTTCTTTCCCTCTCTCTCTAGTTATTTTCTTCAAATTCTTTTTGTACCCCCTCTCTCCCTGCTTTTTCTTTTGTGGGTTAGGGGGCATTGTTCTACTGGCAGTGGTCACCAACCCATTCCTTTGTTTGTTTCTTGTTCTTTCTTTTAATTTTTACCTGCCAGATAATAATGTTGCAGATGTTATTGCACCAGTGGTGTGAATATCTTTGCATCTTCTATGCAGGACTTGAAGCCAAGCAACATTGTTGTGAAGTCAGATTGCACGCTGAAGATTCTAGACTTTGGCTTGGCACGAACTGCCGGAACAACATTTATGATGACCCCATATGTGGTGACTCGCTACTACCGGGCTCCTGAAGTCATTCTTGGCATGGGCTACAAAGAAAATGGTGAGTGTATTCTCTCTCTTCATAGCACTTTTGTAGGCTGTGATTGAGGACTTAAGTAAGACATTTTTAAAATGCCCTTGAACCAACTTAGCAATTTCAAGTTCATTGCACGTGCAAGTTCATGTTGAGTTGGTGACCAATTTTAATGGAGAGCAAACTCCAAATCTGTCAGATACTTGGTGCTTGTTGAGAAGCGAATAGGCAAATACTTCATACTGTTTGACTTTCTAATTTACTATTTTTGATCTGTTGCTTTGTCTTAAGCTCTCGTATATTATATCCAAATGCCTTATTAAATATTAAATACAAAAAGTGGTTAGTGTACCAAATATAGTTGTAAAACTCCAGCATCATTTGGGCTGGTTTTTACGATTTGTATGACTGTCATTGGTCATCCTTTGGTTGTCAGCAAATAGGCTTGGAGTGGAAATATGTTAGTAACAACTGAATTTATTGCTTGCATGGCTGCTAACATGCACTCTTTCAAGTACGATAGGTCATGAAACAAATGTGTGTTCTAGTACTTGTTCAAGCAATCATCATAGCCTGCTGAGTGTATTCTACAGATGTTCTCAGTACTTAACAGCTTATTTTCATTACACATTCAAACCTCGTTAATTTGGCCCCCATTAATTCGGATAATTCGGCTTGCTCTCTCCCTCCCTTCAAAAATGTACATAAGTCAGTGGCACCACACACTCATTTATTCGGAGTGAAATCGGGCACGCACCGTTTAACTCAGACTGAAGACGTGCCAGGAACAGCGCTAAGTCAGTTTTTGAGACAAGCATTGCTACTGTCATCATCTGGAAACCAGTGCTGGGTCAGAAACCACCCTTCATTCCAAAACCGACAACGTACGAAGGGCAGCGCTGCTACAGTAAAACATCGTTTATTCGACCCCCGTTAATTCTGAATTTCGGACTGCCGCTTGAGTCCCGCCAAATGCCCATGCAAGTCTATGGCATTGGAAGCTTGTTTATTTGGACGTCGCAGTGCTCATATCTGTCAATTCGGACGGGCCCCTGAAGGGGTGTCTTGTCGAGATATGATGGGCTGGGCTGGGGATTGTCCTGGTATTCGTCTATAGGCCTGGATTGCATATTACATTTTCTCACACACCCTTCTGATCTGCGCTCAAAAGCAGGGTTGTCATGTTTCCGTTGTTAGGCCGAGAGAGAGTCTGGCCGCATAGTTTCGTTTTCAGATCTTTGTCTACAGTTGTCGCCAGCTCACGCCGACGGCGGCTGTTGGCTGCGCATATCAGTGAGCCGCCAAGCAGCACACTGTTTGGTACAATGAGTGCCTTGTTGCTGATCGTTTTTTGTTTTTCAAAGGCATATTGCTGCTTCAGCACGAATTGGTGCTTTCCTTGCTTCCATCTGCTCTGTATTTCCATTCCTCCAGCGCTCTGAAACTCTGCACTCACCACGTGTTGTTTGTGCGGTGAAGCCTCCTCACATGTGACGCTACGCGCGAAGAAGCTCCAGCGCTACAGTTTTGGACACTGAAAGAAGCCACCGAGAACCTTACTGTTGTGGAGCAGTTCTACTTCCGCCACTCCTGATAGCCCGGACGGATTGAAACATTTGATGGAACTGCGAGAAATCGCTGTTGTCGCGTAGTTTTCGTCATGAAAGGAGACAAGAATTGCCCAGATTCCTGCAAAATTTCGCTTTCACATGAATGGTTTTGGCAGTTTTGGGGGGCCATTCGATAATTCGACATTCTGATATTTCAAACGTTTTTTCCACTCCCTTGAAGTCCGAATTAACGAGGTTTTACTGTAATGTGGTATCTCATCACTGTGATCAACCCTGTATGTTGACGATAACTTGTTTAGACTGACTGATTTATTTCATTGTTCTTGTGTAAAGTGAATGCCTCTATTAATATGTGATTGTGATATGTGGATTGGTTTTGAAGGTACAGTTTCCTTTATTTATTATTATCACTTTTTTTTCAGTGGACATCTGGTCCGTTGGCTGTATCATGGGAGAGATGATCCGAGGTTCAGTGCTGTTTCCTGGCACAGATCGTATCCTTTTTTTTTTTTTTGTTCCTGTGAGAGCTGGTCCTGCTATTCGTACTGGAATAGAACTGTGCATTCTACCACTTGGCTGTCCCCATCTTATTAGTTGAGAGCTTTGCATTGCTTGTATTAAACTGCTTTATACATTGTTGGATTGTACTTGGCCTTGAACTGTGATTGCCTTATGCATTTTTGTTTTCTTTATTGGTGTGTTACCTTTCTCAGGGTGGCTAAGGCTGAGCATTGGAATTGCAGTGGAATTGTGGTTTTGTTACCAAAGGTTGCTGAGCGTGCTCTCTTTAAGTTTAAGGAACAGCATGTGTTTACTGGTATGATTCTTTGTGGTTTAGGGATTCTTTTGGCGTATGTACTGCTTTATCTCCAATGTTTCTGTAGGTTGGAAAGTGAGATGGTTTGTTTCGGTCTGGAAGGAATGTGTGCATATTTCTTGACCACCTTGGTCCAGACATTGACCAGTGGAATAAGATCATTGAACAGCTTGGCACACCATCACAAGAGTTCATGCGCCGCCTGCAGCCAACAGTGCGCAACTATGTGGAGAATCGTCCTCGGTATGCAGGCTACAGCTTCGACAAACTCTTTCCAGATGTGCTGTTTCCTACTGACAGCCATGAGCACAGCCGGCTGAAAGGTCAGCATCCTGAGCCATTCTTCTTTTTTGTGTTCAAGCTAGCTATTAAGGACAATCTTCTTGTTATACTTGGGAGTGCCACATCTACTGAGCTTTCTTGACAAGCACTCAACCTTGACTTTGCCATGGGTTTCATGTTACTTTGTACTTTTGTGCATTGCAGCCAGTCAAGCACGTGATCTGCTTTCGAAGATGCTTGTGATTGATCCAGAAAGGCGCATCTCTGTGGACGACGCCCTTTCTCACCCGTACATCAATGTGTGGTATGATGAAGCTGAAGTGAATGCGGTGAGTAGTCTCCCTCAACTTTCACCCTGGTTCAGGTGTCACTAGGTTCGTGAGCAGTGTGGTTGATTGAGAAATAATCTGAATGGTAAGTTACCTTAAAACATGTTTAATATTGTGCAGGAAGATCTTGGTGATACGGATCTCACATGATGACAAAAAATTGTATTTAAATTTCACATTGTTGAAAAATGAATGAACTCTTCACTTCAAATCAAGAGTGCGTTTCAGCAAATTTGTTGACAAACAGGTACTAATTACATCTTGCTTGTTTCCTGAGCTTCCCTCAAATGACACGTTCGCTTATGGCAGACTAGGGAATGGAAAGAGGTGCTCGTTATGACATACCATATTTACTCATATAATAGGCGCACCCCAGTTTGGTCGCGAAAAATCTGATTTTTTTATTTCCGCGCATAATAAGCGCACCCCGATCTTGGCCCTGGGATCAATACTGTATTTACACGATTGCAAGCCGACGCACCCCCTGCCCCCAATCTTGATTTTAAACAAAGTTTTTGCTGAACTGACTACTAGTCCTCACTTTCTCACTTTGCTGCTGCCGTCGCAGCTGCTGCGGACCCACAGCGTGTACAATGACATCGCGTGGAACAGCCGCACGCACTTTTCAGGGATGCACACTTTAAATGTGTTTGGAAAGCTTCATCTCCAGCCGGAAACCTTCCCGACTCAAGCCCACGAAAACCTCAGCGATAGGAGTCACATATGAAAATTTAGGCACACCGCAGTTGCAACTGCTGCATTTCTTGGCCACGTCGAATTTCCGACCTGCCGCATGCTTGCCGTGTTCGAGAGCAATCTCTCCCAGCCACGTAGCTATTAAGGTACTTGCCCGTTGTGCTAAATTAGCAACGCTCGGCGGCAGCACACGAAAGCCACAACTGCGATGAACTAACACACTACCACAGATACCGGGCCTTTGACAGCCACAAAAAAACGAGCTGGTGATGCCGGTATGAATAACGAAAGCTTGCGGCGGAGGAAAAAGTTGTTGATGACGATGCTTCATATACCACATGGTTATTCACTCTTTACGCAAAACTAGCATGCGTGCGCAAAACAAGTTTCTTTCATGTGCAGGCAGTGCAGACACACACAAATCAGCAGCCAAGACACACAGGGTTCCTCAGCATCTTTTGAAAGCCATCTGGTTTCCCCGAGGCTAAAAAGATTGCGAACTTGTGCTGTTAGCAGTCACGGTTACTGTACTTGCGTTATCTGTAGTAGTGCTGGGAAGTGTTCACAACACCTGACTTTTTTGCGCACTTCAATAAGGAATTTAAAAATTCACATCAGCCTGAAACACCGTATCAGTCAGGTTCTGCTGTATGTTTTCATAAACAACACGGCATGTACGTTTAGACAGTTTTTCGTACTAATGAATGAATTGGTTTCTCGCCAAATGCCTCCTCAGAGACATGAAGGGTAACAGTTCAGGTGTGCTTCGTATAGTGTGCAAAATCCTGTGCCACAGGTCTATGTTTAAAAAATGTGATGGGCACGTTGCATAAACACGCTTGTCACCTATTTGTATATAGTAAAACCTTGTTAATTTGATCCCCGTTGATTGGGAAGTTCGGCTAATTTGGACTGCTGCCAGAGTCTTGCTAAACACCCATGTAAGTTTATGGTGCCGGAAGCTCGTTTATTCGCACGTCTAGGAGCTGGCATCGATTAATTCAGACAGGCTCTCGAAGTGGTGGCGTGTCAAGGTATGACAGGCAGGGCAAGTGATCATCCATATATTTGTAGTTAGGCCTGACCTGTATATTACATCATTTCTGCGCCCCTCTGACGTATGTGCACGATGGCAAGCATGTTGACAATAGGCAGGCCACTGTTGATGGGCAGAGTTCAGCCGTATACAGTGAACTCTCACTTGAGTGAACTTCAAGGGACCGAAGGAAATAGTTCACTTAACTGAAAGTTCACTAAACTGAATATTCACTAGACTAACACAAGACATGGCATACAGAGTCAAAAGTTTGAAGTGCAATTCATGGAGCATAAGACATGGCATCCATAGTGTCAAAAGTGTGAAATGGAATTTATACATACAGTGGAACCTCGATTATACGTCCCCCGGTCATGCGACGACCCGCATTTTACGACGAATTTGTGCGGTCCCGGCAAAACCCCCATAGAGACAATGCATTAAAAACCTCGGTTATACGACGCAAATTTTAGAAGGACCCCGCTGCGTACGACGTCTCGTACCGTCCGTCAAAAAAGGTTGTCAGCAAACGCAGGCCAGGATGTACCCTATTTTCGCGATTCTAAGCACCCCCCCCCCCCCCCCCCCCCCTATTTTCGGAAAAAAATTTCTGAAAAAAAACTTTGCATGCGAATCTAAGCACCCCCTTTTTTGCGCGGAAGAGAGCGTTGCCGAGGCCGCCAAGTGCACTTGCTCTCTTTTTCGTCGAGCCTGTGCAGTCGGAGTCCCGAGGAGGCGCGGCCTGCTCGTTGTTGTTGTGACTGAGAGAAGGATGAAAAGGAAATTGCACGGGCCTGCCTACTGGCTCGAGCCAAGCCACCACCGCTGCCAAGTGCAGATAGAGGAGAGTTAAAAGATCAGAGGAAAGATAAAGAGAAAAGATAAGACGCCTGTCGCAGCAACAAATGCCGCCGAAGAAACAGATAAGCGGGCGAGGCCGGGCTCGCCGAAGCGAGGACAGCGGCGTCCACGGCGCTTTTTGTGTTGCTGCTTCCGAGACTACAAGACAGATGGCGGCACAGAACTGTCTGCAGCTATTTTTCTTTTGAATGTTTCCTAAATAAAATGTTTTTTCTCGCGCCCGTTTCATCGAGTAGATTTCGCCGCGAAAAGGGGCCCAAGGGGGGGGGGGGGGGTCAGTTTAGATTTTTCGAATCTAAGCACCCCCTCTCACTTTGGGCATCGCGATCATGAAAAAATTACCGACGATTACGTTACTTCCTAATGCGAAATTTGAGCGCAGCAAATAAGCTGTTTCACCTTTTCGATAGATTGAGGCAAAGAAATCGAGCAACACATGTATGCGCTATCACAGAATTTTTTTTTTATTTTTCACACGTATTCGCAATTTCGGCTCGGGCGGTGCACATATACAGATCCGCCGCCACCGATCTGGCTCTCTGATTGCCACCGCACAGGGGTTGCATTGGAGGAGGAGCGAAGAAAGGAATTAAGTTCGAGCCGGCGCTTTGACAACCGGAGACTCGCAGGAAGAGGGGGTAGGGGGGCGGCGTGTACACCCAGCGGCAAACGATGGGGGCAGAAGCGCGCGCAGCAAGCGGACAACACGATAAAGGGAGGAGGGAAGAGATAGCAGCGACTGACTGATGCCGCTGACGCCGATAGCGCTGGGGGGATGAAAGGGGGGCGGAGCTGGTTACGAGGCCGACGCCGACGACGACGCGAAACCCAGGAACGGACGCCAAAGAGCTGCGCTCTAAAAAAGGGGGTGCTTAGAATCAAGTAAATACGGTAGGCACACTTTAGCCAGTCGATAACCGGTGCGCCTTAATCTTTCCACCTATCAAGAAAACCGCGCGAGCCGCTGCCCTCTGTAAACACCAGCGATGTTATTTTGTTTGTGGCCTCCGAGATCACTTGCGCGTTTCACAACTGATCTCGGAGGCCATGCCTCGTTGCCGTTTTCTTTTTTTTTCGCATCGCCGCTTGCCCCATGGGCGCTGTAGCGCGAGCGACGTTACACTGCCGCAGGAGCGGCGGTTCGATGAGGGCGGGCATCGGTTGCGCCTGCAGTGCAGGGCTCAAAACTTCGTTGAACTGATCGGAAAAATAAGCCTGGGTCCTCTGAGCGTGTTCATTAAACTGAAATATTCACTATTCCGAAATTCGTTTAAGTGAAACATTTGTGCATAGAATCTGTAAGAAAACTGCCGGGGATTTTTAAAAAGTTCGTTATTCTGAAATATTCGATAAACCGGCGTTCGTACAACTGAGAGTTTACTGTAGTTTGTTTTCGGAGCTTCGCCACCAGCCCGTGGCGACGGCAGCTCAGCCAGCCAGCCATGTTTATCGCTGCTCACTGTTAATGAAAATGATTGTCTTGTCGCTGATCTTTTGTTTTGTTTGTTGAAGGAGTCTTGCTGTATAGGCACCGATGTGTGCTTCCCTTGCTTCCGTACATGTGGTATTTCCGCTCTGCAGCGTGCCGAAACTGCGCTCATCACAAGCTGTTCGCCTTTGTGTGGTGAAGCCTCCTTGCTGCATGCGAAGCAGCTCTAGCACTACTGTGCCGCACACTGAGAGAAGCCATGGAGATCCTTACCGTTCTGCTTCTGACACTCCCAATAGCGTGCACGAATTACAGTAGCCGACGGGTAATTCGGACTCCAATAATTCGGACTTGTAGGATATTTCGGACTTCAGTGAGGCACCGTCAGTCACCCCATAGAAGCGCATACATATTCGCGACGGATATTTCGGACTTTAAAAGTCTGAAAGTTCGATTTTTCGGACTAATTTCAGTCGCCTGCAGGCCAAAATCTGCCATCTTATCGGCTTTTCGCCGGCACAACAGGCACCATCTTGGATTGAGGTGGATTGGCTCTGCAGTTGGATTGGCTTGACATGGTTTCGGTGCCCCATTTTTGCCAGTAGAGGTCCCTGCAATTTCTGCCACTTCGAGGTGGCAGTCGGATTGTCATCGCCGTCAACCTGCTTTTGTCGCCAACGCTGACGCGGGTAGCTATCCCTTTGTGCTTTGTCTCATACGTTCGCCATTCGCCGTGTTGTCACACGAGTTTCTCCGACCGCGTCAACCGAGCGGCGCGCCGTCAATCCTTTGGCCGTTTTGTGATTGCGTCCGGCGGTTCCTTGCGTCCGGCGGTTCCACCGCTCTGAACGAAAAGTGCCTCATTTTTGCGTGTTTGACGAGCGGTGTGGTGCGCACTCGGGCTGTGGACATGGCCCCGCCGGTGCTGCCGGGTCCGTCAAAGAAGCGTGGGAGCTATTCTACCATGACCCTTGAGAAAAAGGCAGCGATCATAAAGCTAGTGCTGAGTGGGCGAACGCAAGCTGACGTGGCCAAGGAGTTCGCACTGTCGAAGCAAACTATTTCGGATTACGTGAAAAATAAGGAGAAGATTTTTTCCGCCTTTGAGGCGTCCCACAGCAGCAGCCAGAAGAACGACAGGAAAGGCGACCACCCCGAATTGGAGAAGGCCTTGCTACTCTGGCTTAAAGCTGCTTTAGCGAAAAACCTTCCAGTGTCGGGCGACACGTTGAAGGAAAAGGCAGAGACCCTGGCCGTGAGAATGAGAATTGAAAAATTCAAGTTCACGGACGGATGGCTCCGCAGTTTCAAGAAGAGACACGGTGTGTCTTTTAAGAAGATGTGCGGGGAGAGCGGAGCCGCCAACCCAGCCACGGTAGCAGACTACCGTCAGACGAAGTTGAAGCCCTTGTTGAGCCAGTACAGCCCGGAGGACACCTTCAACTGTGACGAGACCGGCCTCTTCTTCAAGATGTTGCCTGACCGCACCCTCTCTTTTTCGGGTGACTCCTGTTCAGGGGGCCGCCACAGCAAGGAAAGGATAACAGTAATGGTAGGTGCAAATGCCACTGGCACTGAGAAGCTGCCACTTCTTGTGATAGGCAAATCAAAAAATCCTAGGTGTTTTAAGGGCGCGAAGAACCTTCCCGTGTGGTACTGCAGCAACTCCAAGGCATGGATCACTCATGCTTTGTTTGAAGATTACGTGCGTCGACTCGACCGAAGTTTCGAGCGGCAGGGGCGACAAGTTATTATTTTTGTTGATAACTGTGCGGCTCACGGCACCATCGACAACCTGAAAGCCATTCGGCTCGAATACCTGCCACCAAACACCACCAGCGTGCTCCAACCAATGGACCAGGGGGTGATCAAAAACCTGAAGGTGCATTATCGGACCCGTCTTCTGCGGCGCACAGTCCTTTGTTTTGACAACGGGAAAAAGTACGCCACGGATCTTTTTGCGGCGGTTAGCATGCTGGCTGACGCGTGGAAGGCAGTGAGAGCGGAAACAATTGCTAATTGCTTCAGGCACGCTGGATTCTCCGCCGATGAAGTCGATGACGTAGAAGACTGCAACGATTCTGAGGATTTGACTGCAGACAGTGGCGAAGACCTCATCGTTGACCTTCGCGGGAACGGAATGGACATTCCAACGGGCTCCACGTTTCGCGAGTTTGTTGAAGTGGACGACGGCCTCGATATGTGTGCGGACCTCACGGACGACGAACTTGTACGCCAGGTTCTTCAACCTGAAGACGAGTCGGACTCCGACGACGACTCGGGCGGCCTACCACAGCCATCGCTTGCACAAATTACAAACGCTGTGAACTTGCTGTCCAGCGTGTACAGCGAAACGACAACTTTGGCGCAAATACAAGCGCAAATCGTCGCCAGCAAAAGAAATTTGCCGCAAGGTAAAATCAGCGACTTTTTTAAGCCGATTTCCTCTGAATAAAGTGATTTTTTGTGCTTCACGGATTTTTCGGACTGTTCGATTATTCGGACCATTTTTCGGGTCCCTTCAAGTCCGAAAAAACGGTCGGCGACTGTATAGCATTTGACGGAAGTGTGAAAAATTGGCATTGTCATGCAGTTTTAATCTTGAAAAGAGATGATGTCTGCCCAAGTTTTCATTAAATATATTTTACTTTGGCGTGAACGCCAAAGCAGTTTTTAGCAGTTTGGGGGGGTATTCGATAATTCGACATTCAGATAATTTGGACGTTTTTACTACTCCCGTGAAGCCTGAATAAACGAGGTTTTGCTGTAATTGTCCATTTCCTGTGCCTTTCACAATTCCTTTCTTGCAGAGGGGCTGGATGCGACATTTCTAGGATGCTCTGTTGTTGAGCTACATCCACTAGAAAAAAACAAAACAATTGAGCTATTCGAGGCGAGTAAGAAGAAATCAAAGGCTCTGTATAAAGAATATTTTGTAAGATATAATTGACTTAGTGTAGCTCTGCAATTCTCAGACTTATCTGGGAACACAAGTATTGGTGATTGAGTAGCGTAGGGTAGTGAGGGAAAGGTGTTGCAAGGTTAAGAATTTATTCATGCAACTTATAGCAACCTTAACTGGATGGGTCTTTTTTTTTGTTGACCTACACATAACAACAGCCCCAGAAATGTTGAACTAGTTCATTCAGTTCATCCTTGAGTTGTGCCACTGATTTGTTAGCACTGGACTTTTAAACAATTGATCTTTATTAGTCTGTGAATGGACATGATTCAAGTGGTACGTTGGACATTATCTCAGGTGTTTCAGGGAGGCCTGTCACTAAATTTTGCAGTAGGGTGCCTGGTTACAGTTAGAGATTTGTAGGTAGCTATTAGTAATAGCCATATCAATTTGGATAATGGGATTACTTTCGCCACTGTGGCTGAACAAAGTTTGGCTATTTTTTGCACAATTAGAAAACCGCACACCTGTGTGACAAGCACACAGCACAGGCCACCGCGACATCCATCAAACCAAGTCGCTCCGTGGCACACATGCCGCTTGACGTCCTCTGCCCCGCCTGTGCTGCACTGCTCACCGCTCCTCACTGCTCCAGCTGAGGCAGGGCATAGGCTACATGGCATGTGTGCCATGGAGTGACACGGCTTGATGGATGTTGCTGTGAACTGCACGAGAAACCGCCAAACTTTGTTGTGCCACAACGGCAAATGTAATTGTATTTTAAAATTCAAATAACAAATATGACTATTACTAATGCCTAGCTACAAACCTCTAATTCAGGCAACTATCTGATATAGCTAAAAAGTTGACCACAAAATATTAATTAACCGTCTTATTAAACATGATTTGGCAGTTATCTGGTGTCCGCCAACTCTAGTATTACTGTTGCCAGAAAAAGCATCTTTATACCTCAAAAAACCTATTTTTAAATATTAGTGGAAGGCTTCCATGAAACACATGGTATAGTATATGCAAATTTTATTGTAGTAGTAGTAGTAGTAGTAGTAGTAGTAGTAGTAGTAGTAGTAGTAGTAGTAGTAGTAGTAGTGGTAGTAGTATTTTCAAGAAACCAAAATGTTTTTGGACCACCATTTGGGGACACCATTGGTATAGTTAACATAATGTTTTCATTTTGTTGAAGATATCTTTTTCCCACTGTTTATTTTAATGCTTTGTCTTGTGGATTATGTAGCAATCTTCTGGTGCAAACAGAGGTTATTCATTGGTGCGGTTTCCAGGTGGGCTTTTCATTCATTAAATGGCCAAAATTTGGACAGAAGTACTAGTTATTAGCACAATTCAATGTTTTATGTTTACTGATCCAGTGGCTGCCTTTGTTCGTTTTTCAGGCTGACCTATTCAAAAAAGGCCTTGGGTGCTATGTGACATTCACTTGCTTCTGAGTAATATATAAATAAGATGCTTACTCGGAGGTATTCCGCTTCAAAATTTACATGTTTGCACCCTTTCAAAAATTCATAAATGTGCAGGGATGGTTGGAGAAGCCAGTACTGTTTATGGTACAACCTCATTGATATGTTCCCAGTTTGTACAATTTCCCTGTTCATACTTTCAAAGTCGTCAGGAATGAAAATAACGCATAGAGAGTTACCGTTTTTCTCCTGGTGATTGTTACTGGATTACACGATTTCCTGTAAAGTATGTTTATAATTTTGTTGAATTGCAATCCTATGTCATGTTTAGTGACCAATAGAAGGTGTGTCGAGCCTGGGGGCACGCGACATATGCAGAAGTGCAGCGGCAGTCAACCACTCGGGCAGCTTCTCTGCACTGCATAAAAGGAATGGGGTGAAGCAGTCTAAAGATTCTAAAAAAAACTTCCACGGGTGCTACAGCAGCCCTAACACATGGCTTAGAAGGAAATCCCTTGGGCTCTTTACTTTTGAAAAAAGCTGTACCTGTCTCTCTAAGCTCAGTTAAATGAGGTCAGATGGCTTTTTTAAAAGGTACAAATTTATTCCTGGAAAAGAGAGGTTGGAACGTACACTATTTTGTTTTCAGCATCTAAGGCAGATTATGTCCTTGGCAGGGCATGTTTGCTGTATTATTCATAATATTAACTAATATTTTTGCTTTCAACCATGCTTTTAAGCAGCTTGAGCTCCTTTATAAAGTAACAGAGCTATGTATGGGCTACTGTTCTCTAACTGTTCTTTCTATTTGTGTGGTTTACAGCCCGCACCTGCTTCGTATGACCATTCTGTAGATGAGCGTGAGCACACCGTAGAGCAGTGGAAAGGTGAGTGCTCCAGTCCTCCTTTTTGTGTCAGCAAATTGAAGTGAAGTAACTGTTGAGGATGCTGCTCAAATAATGGTACATGCTTGTCTGGTACTAAAGAAGCCAGAACTCACTGAAACTATGGCAAGCATAGGTGAATGTCTTTCTTTTGTTTATGGTGGAGGTGTATGAAGTGGGAAATTAGTTACGTAATCATGTGACACAGAAGATAACTAATTCCCCTCTCTAATCATTCCCACCATAAAAATTGAGACCTTCCTCTGTGCTTTCCTTGCTTTCAAACTGTGCGTCTTTCGTACACCTGCAGTCAAGTTTATGGAAGGCAAAATTTGTGAGAAAATTTCATTTTACTGCTCTCTTTTCATGCATCTTGGAATAGATGTATGCAGCCAATTGTCATGGTACATATTACACATTGTACTATTAAATCTTAAGCAAATCACTTTGGATGCTAAGGAATTTTTTTTTGACAAAGTTGCTTTCCATAAACTTTTGACGGCAGGTGTACATGTATCCAGCCGAGGCCTCCTCACCCCACCCATGTATGCTTAAAGTTTTTCATGTTAAATAGCATAGTGCTATTGTAAGCCATTAAAGGGAACCTGAAATAATTCTGTTGGCCATATCCTAATGTTTCAAGTCTGTAGAGATGGTTGTTGCGACTATTCTAGCCAAGTTTAAGAGCTGCAGGAGCCCTGTAATGTAACATCAATTCTTTAAAGTTGAAACTCTCGCCGTCGCAGTGGCTCAGTGGTTATGGCGCTCAGCTGCTGACCCAAAAGACATGGGTTCAATCCCGGCCGCAGTGGTCGAATTTCGATGGAGGCGAAATTTTAGAGGCCCGTGTACTGTGCGATGTTAGTGCATGTTAAAGAACCCCAGGTGGTTGAAATTTCCGGAGCTCTTCACTACGCGTCCCTCATAGCCTGAGTCGCTTTGGGACATTAAACCCCATAAATCATAAAATTGAAACTCTCATCAGATTAGGGTAATGCCGCTACGTGCATTTTCAGCTGCCCTCACGAGTGCACATTGGCTTGCCCAAGTGATGTTGCCTGTAGTTTTAATTTTTCAAATTCAGCTAGTACAAAAGAATTTTTTAATTCTCAAGGTATATTTTCGTTCTAAATTAAAAAATGTGCATGAGAATAGGTGGCAGCTTCATATTTTCAAGCCAGATCAACACTTTCAATAAAAAGTGAAATCAGTCTGCTTGTGAAGCCTTGTTGTATGCTCCTGCAATTTGTGCGCATTGTTTCAAGTTTTCTGAGCCGTGATGAACGTACCTTGCTGTATTCTGGGCAGCAAAGTCTGTTTGCCAAGTGAGCCACTGCTTTTTTGTTTGACATGGAGCAAAAGGTTGCGATAAGGTGCGTGTTACTGTACAGCTGCAAGCATCTGTTGTGATGGCTTGGTAGCTAAAGCCCGTCACAGTGGAAGATTTAACGTCATTTAAATGAAATGAGATTTTGTACACCAAATATCGTTTACCCTCTTGCAGTGTTACATGGTGAAAAAAATTTGTTCGCAAATGATACCAGTGACAACTGAGGGTAAAAGTACAAGAGAAGCATTAAAGTGTGAATGCAGTGTCTTTGAGATACTACTAGTGTAATGCTGAATATTGCAAGGCCTCTTTTTGCATTCATATGAAAGCAATAATTTAATTCTACAGAACAGCTTCAGAAGTACCTATCCATTGTAAGCCAGGAGAGGTCTCAAGTAAACGAAGATTGAAATAAATGAAAACAAACATTTTAGAGGAGGAGGGTGACAGCATGAAATTATAGGAGTGGGATTCATGAGGTGAAGGCTTCTGTTTAAGAGGCACAGCCATCGTGATAGCATCAAATATAAACCATGTGTGACAGCTGTGTTCAGTCGCTCTTGCGAGAGCATCTCGCCGCGGTGGCTCATTGGTTATGGCACTCGGCTGCTGATCTGAAAGACGCGGGTTTGGTTGCAGCCGCAGCGGTCGCATTTCAATGCGGGCGAAATTCTAGAAGCCTGTGTACTGTGTGATGTCAGTGCACGTTTAAGAGCCCCAGGTGGTCGAAATTTCCGGATCCCTTCACTACGGCGTCCCTCATAGCCTGAGTCGCTTTGGGACGTTAAGCCCCCATAAACCATAAAATGGTCAACTCGCATTGGTGATGCGCATGTGCTACTGAGGCAGCTGTCTCTTACAGCTTGCAACACGGATATCTTTTTACTCAAGCTGACATGAGTGTTAAAAATGGTGCTGGTGGTAGCGGTTTTGTTTTTAAAAATAAAAATAAAGAAAGGTGAAGCAAAAGAGTGTTGCCGGCTGCGGCAATTGCTATCTAATATCTTAAGCACCCGAACTGCAGCCGGTGGAAATGAAAGAGAAAGGGAGAGGATAGTGAGGAGAGTATAGAGGGGAGCGATATCAAGAAAGGACAGGGGAGCTAGAAATCAATTTTTTTCTTGACGGTATTCAGATTGCGTCGTCAGTGTTTCTTCTGCTTATTTGGGGGCGGAGAGTAAGCATTCCATTCAAAATTTGAATGCTAATGAGTTTGCTAAACTAATTTGACCACAAGTGTCATTTTAACTCAGTGAATTAAGAACTGTATATAGTAGCAGCCACTTAATAACAATTGATGTCAATTTCATTTGAAATGAATGGCGTGAACTCTTCTACTGCAGTGGGTTGTAAGCAGGGCCCTTCGTTTCTTTAACCTGGTTTTTTGCACCATAACATATTTATAGTGCGAAAGCATTCATACACTCACCAACACCGACCAAGAATCTTGCCCATCCGATCTTGTGATGCCATGTGAAGTTGAAAATAAAAAAAGCATAGCACAGATACCTCCAAATTTGGCCTGGCCAGCCCCGAGTTTGATCTTGCCCAACACCACGGTGTCCTCCAAATTTGGCGCTGCCCACCCGCAAAATTTGACTTTGGCCGACATGCACCAAAAATGATGCCCAACCATATGGTTAATTGATCTCGCCCAACATGATGGTGACCTCCGAATCTGTCCTGGGTCATTTCCAAAAATTGGCCCTGGCCACCCTTGAAATTTGGCCTTAATAACAATTGATGCCAACGTTATTTAAACTAATGGCATGAACTCTTCCAATGCAATGGGGTATTAGCAGGGTCCTTCATTTTTTGTAGCCTGGTTTTTGCTCTGTGAACGTATTTTTGAAAAGTTGGATTGAACCCGATTTCTACCAGAAAAGATGTGTTCAATATACAGTTTGCCCATGCAAAAACCTGAAGGCATGGTACGGATACTGGTGGACGACTTGAGCCTATTCTAGAAGGGTGTATTTAATTATTTGTTAATAATTTGAAATCTCTTATGCTTGTTATTCGTAATGTGGCTTCCACACAGGGTAAGTTCGAGATACCGTAAAATCCTGAATGTAGGGCGGACCGTAATGTAGATCGACCCCCCAACTAACCAATCCTAAAAATGAAAAAAATCTTTTTCAATGGCAATGGCAAAAAATGTTGCGTTCTGTGAGATTGGTTGCAGCGGCCATCACAAGTTAAGCTTGTGCAGTGCGCCGTGGTGTAGTGACTTAGAAGTGTTGTCCCTCTGCGGTAATTACTGAGCCAAAACACTTCAACAGAATATTGAAACATGCATGCAGTTGATGGCAGTATGTTTTCGAAACAGAATATTGCCAGAAAGAAAGAAAGCATGCTCATTGGTTTAGTGGTTTGTGACTTTGGGTTAGAAGGCTGGAAGGACGGGCAACCTGCAACCATCCTTGCAACTTTCACTTTTCGACCTAAATGCTTGCATAACCTCCACAGCTTGCAAATTCACACTTGCGAGTCGTGGAGGTTACATGACTGCTTTGGTTGAAAAGGGCCGTTGCGGGACAGTAGCACGCCCTTTGCGACTCTGATGTGGCCCTCCCCTGCCCAAGTTAGAACGCGCCGAACACTGCCTGCCTGTTCTTAAGCTTTGAAGGCGAAGGCGAGGCCTACCGCTATGTTCAGGCTTAAAAACAGGCGGTTTTGTCCATTGCTGTCCGGGAAAGAAAGCAAGTGATCACGTGAATTTTTAAAACAGTAAAGTAGGGTAATCTCACTACCCAACTGCTTCCTGATCGCAGTGTACTGCATTTCATGTTCACTTTTGTTAGTTCGAACTTCGGTTACATTAGAACCCCTGTATAGTAACGTTACTCAGACCAGCTGTCCTGCTCATATCATCCCTTTTTGTGACATTTGTTTTCAGTTATCAAATTTTATGTTATAGCATTTTCAATTTTGTCTAAGTCGTAGCTGGGCTATGTGTCATTAGCCCACTGTAAGTATATTGCGCGCACATCGCATGCTTGCAACACTAATCGCATGCTAGGTTACTTATGTCGCAATTTTTTCAACGTTCCTTCTTCTTCGAAACTTTAGCTATCTAAAACACTAATTCGCTCCAAGCTGGAGTATGCAACTTCAGTTTTTCCTTATGACAGTCATATTACTGCTCATGAGATGGTTGAAAATAACTCTGCGTGTTTCATCTTCAATTACAACCACACTGCAAGCATAACTACTATGAAATCTAGTCATTCTCTTCCATTGCTGTCACTTCGTCGAAAAGTGTCTTGTATCACATTGTTTCACAAGTACCATCATCCTGTACTGCACGGTCGCCTTATCCTACAGCCATTTTATGTATCCCATCGTACTGACTATCCTCATAAAGTCGGCTTCGATTCTTGTAGCACCAAATATTTTTCTCAGTCATTCTTCTGGAATCACCTTCCCGTAGATATTGCCGACATCAATAATTACAAGATAATCCATGAAGTTATAGCTAGCATTGTGTACTCGGGTGCTATTTCAATTTGTTTCTCTGCTGTATTTTTATGATCTTATTCTTGTGTTTTTTCCACTGCGATAAATAAATAAATAAATATAGCCATGATGACAGAGGGAGGCCTATCGAACAGTATAGACGTAGGCCTATCGAACAGTATAGTTTTTTTTTTTCAGTCTCTGTCACCGCAGAAATATTCAACACACGTCCATACCATCTGCAGATCACATGCGCTGCGGTAGGGGAGCGGCGGGGAAAATGACCTGGCCCTGTTTCCAGCAGGCGCCACTGGGAGGCTTTCAGTGGCACATCTGTAGGTGGTGCATCATAGGGCATATATAACTGCTTCTTTGTTAAAGATGTCTTCACTATAAGCAAAAAAAATGTACAGTAGTCCATACTATAAGCAAAAAAATGTACAGTAGTCCATGGAAGGTGAAAAGGGACTGCAGTTTCACTTTTTATCCATAGTTCACTGTAGCAGGGCTGTACAGTATTTCGAACTGTGTTGGCGTGTCCGTGCAATGCAAATTAATGGCTTTTACTGCGTCCTTGGTTATTGGCGCTTTTGAAAATAACCTAAAACTTAATTTCTCAAGCAATTTTTTGAAAAACCTGGTTTGTACCCGCTTTTACCTGATATGTGCCCGCAAAAAAGCTGCAGCCACAGGGGTGTGCAATATGAAGGGGAAAGCTGTGGCATGAGAAGGAGGTAAATTTGAATCGCACAAATGCCTTTAGTACAGCACACATAGGAGGAACTGTTGTGAGGAAACATTGAGTACTAGTTGCATCTGTGCCTAAATCATCCAGTCCAATCTGATACTGTTTCAGGGGCCTTTTAAGGACAGTGCTTTTGAATTTGATGCTCACATCGTTTTGTGATGCAGTGTTTTTCATGTGTGTCTAACTAAGCACAGTCAAGACCATTCTAACTACTGCTGTAACGTGAAATAGGCATGCATATGCTCAGGGGAACCATTGGCACTAGAGTGCCTCCAGCATTATTGAAATTCTGTACTATTGTGCATTTCATGATCCATTAATGTCAGGGTGCCAGATGCATGTGCACTTGTGGTACCTTGCAGTAGAAAACTGCAAAACCCACAGTATGCTGTAATAATGTTATTGATTGCCGATGACCTTGACAGCTGTTATAAGGTGCTGAGTGTTTTTTTTTGTGCCATGCTTAACAGTGAGCAGGCTTTCTTTTTAGGTAATTAACATGCAGTTTTAGTTACTTGGTGTGTAATGTGCACAAATCAGATGTTTAAATAATGTTTTGTATTGCTCTGATTTCACTGCAGAATTGATCTACAAGGAAGTCCTTGAGTACGAACAGACCCACAACAGTCTCGGGACTCCTGGTCGCAATGCTTTGCATGGCTCCTCTCAAGGTACGATCCAGGCATTCTACAGCCTGGCTGCCCTGCTTGCCAAGTTTTGATCGATGCTAGAGTTGTTTAGAACAAGGTAGCCAAAGGAATAGCGTATCATACCCCTGTCAAGCGGGCGAGTTAGGTGCACATACGGAGAGTGTCACTTGCTATAAATGCACTTTGTCAAATCTAAACGTCGCAAAGTGTAGTGTCACTCGCAGAAGAGTGCACTCCGGTTGGAGTGTGTTCACAGAACACGCTTTGAGGGCTGAGTACGTAACCTTGACAGCAGCGACTTTGAAGGCACAATACCGTATAAACGCGTGTAAGGGCCGCACCCCGTTTTCCCGAAAGAAATGTTTAAAAAAAAAATAATTCTGTGTAAGGGCCGCACCCGAACTTTCCACGACCCAGGTGGTAGCCTTCTATATGCACGCGCCGTGGCCTCCGTGATCAGCTCCGGCTGCGAGCAAAAGTGCGGAGCGCTTGATCGCGGAGGCCATGCACGTGCACAGGAGCTTCCAAGTGCCGTCCATGGATGGCGCCCGAGGCCGCTCTCATCATCATCATCATTGTAAACTTTTTTCTCCGCCGTGGCCTCCCGCCATCCACATCGACATCAGCATCGCCAGCTCCAGCCTTTTGTTGTTTTTGTGGCGTGTTAGCGTGCCCGCCGTAGTTATGGTGGTTGTAGCTTCCGCGTGCTGCCGCCGAGCTATGCAGTTTTAGCATGATGGGCAAGCGCCTTAATAGCTACACGGCTGGGAGTTAGCTCTCGAACACGCAAGCGTGCAGCGGGCAGGAAATTCAACGCGGCCGAGGAGTACATCTAGTGATGGTGCAACCAGAAGGATGCATTGAGAAACACAAGCTGCAAAAAGCCCGCTTTCTGAGGCAAGCCGTGCGAGTTTCCCGAAATGGAAGAAGAGCTGCTCTCTTATGGGATGGAAGTGCGGAACAACAGCTACGCGTTGACAGTGGACGTGCTGCGCTGCTTCTTTTGGGATGAGCGTGCGCCAGAGCACAGCACCAGCTCAGAGTCTAAATACTCGGCGAGTGACGATTGGACACAGAATAAATGCCGTTCATTCCCTGATTGGTGTGTTTTTACTTTAATTTTTTTTTTTTTCGCAAGTCTCGTGTATGGGCCGCGCCCCGAAAATTGGCCCTCGGATCTGGAAAAAAAAGTGCGGCCCTTACACGTGTTTATACGGTACGTACGGTGCATAAAAAGTACTCTCAGGTTTATTTTACTTGGTATAACACTGTTTTAGAAAAATATTTCTTCATTGTAGCTACAAGCAAAACAGCACAACAAAGGAACTCGATCAGATGCAACTCTGCTGCACGCCATTAACTTGTTTGTTGTCAAAACTCTGGGTAGTCTTGGCTTTCTTTCTATTTTTTTTTAATTGATAGAAACTGTTTAAGTTCGTTTTATTTGCGCTGTCACATCAAACAGTCAAATTTTAAGTTTTGTTTTCTTTTTCGGCAACCTCTTCAAAAATTTCGCTCATTGCGTGTCGCCATATAGCGAGTGCAGTTTGCCTCTCCATTTAGCACCGCGTAGCCCAAAGTGTCACTCGGGATGCCGAAGCACACTCCCCGTAAGTGCACTTTACTTAAGTGCTTGACAGGGTTATTAGTTACACTTTCATTGAGTGCACTTACCCTTATGAAATGTCACTTTCGATGCATACTGCTGCATGGCTGTCTCGAATTGGGTGACGCGTCCCCGACTGCCGGAGGGGAACGCTATCGCGTGCAGGTTCGAAGAAGAAACCAAACAGATCAAACAAAACAAAACGAAGCTGTGTTTATACTTTAAAGAAAAGGAGCCAATAAAAAAACGAAAACACCAAGAAAAACGCACACTCAACGCTCGTACAACAATACAGATTAAAGGAAAGAGTTCACCAGGTACAAAGTGTCCCAGGTGAAGCGGGAATGCCTTGCAGGCAGCAAGGATGGGGGTTGATGACTTGCGATGCGTTGCTGGCATTGCGTCTCGAGGGAATCGATGGTAGAAAGCCAGGTGGTAAGGAGCATGGAAAGACCATGAACATGGAAAGACGCTGATGAACTCTAGTCAGCCGCACCCAAGAACTTGGCAGCCTCGATCCATCGGCTGCCACTTCCAAACTTGAAAGGGACGCAAGAGGCTTGCGTCGGTGATCCAAGGGAAGTCCCCAGCAGCACGGACCCAAGGTCCGACGGCTGTCACCTCCATGCTTGAATCCCCAGACTTCCGCTGCGGTGTCTTCCTTCACTCCTTGATTTACTGACACGTCAGCTCTCAATTCCTCGTGCCCGCCTCACACACACCATTCGCACGTGCACATGCCTGGCACGCGCGGTGCTCCGCTGTCCGACGCACCACTGTCGACGCATCGCGTTCAAAAATCCCTCGACGATTCCATGTGCACATCACGGTGGCGTAATAAAGGGCCATTCCTTGCCAGGCGCACCAATTTTTTGCGCTCGACCCTCTTCGATTTCGTTTAAAAAATTTGTGGCTTTTTATTGAACCGTCAAAAGAAATTTCCCTAATATCAAAATATTAATTTTTTGCGCTTAAACGCTTTACTATAAGTTTTTCTACCACCGCGGTGGCTCAGTGGTTATGGTGTTCAGCTCCTGACCCGAAAGACGCAGGTTCGATCTCGACCGCAGCAGTCGAATTTCGATGGAGGTGAAATTCTAGAGGCGTGTACTGTGCGATATCAGTGCACGTTAAAGACCCCCCAGGGGGTCGAAATTTCCGGAGCCCTTCACTATGGCGTCTCTCATAGCCTGAGTCACTTTGGGACGTTAAACCCCATAAACCATAACCATAAAGTTTTGTTATTTTAAATTATGCAGCATACTCTTCAATGAGTATCAGAGAGCTTGGCACAATTTTGGTGATTACGAAATGGCATTGCAAGATGAAACTAGCCAGAGGTAGATCCCAATGGGGATAGCTGAAGCTTCATGGCGCCACACATCAACAATGTTTTCATGCAGCTTAGGGAATTAGAGTGGGAAAATATGGTGGCGACCTTTATATGTATTCGAGCGCAGCATCGTTCTCAAGACTGGGAGCTGCTGGCAGTTTGTCCACAATACAAAGAGAGCGGTGGGCCTTCGAAAGAAATGAAAGATGGTTTGCAGATACATTGCCTAGACACAAACACACTACCTGGACTGGACACACTGCTGAAACTACTACTACCGTATAAACACTTGTAAGGGCCGCACCCGTGTACGGACGCACCCTGTTTTCCTGAAGGAAATAAGAAAAAAAGATCCGTGTAAGGGCCACACCAAAACTTTCCACGACCCATGCAGGAATAGCGCTCGAAATGCACGCGCCATGGCCTCCATGATCGGCTCCAGCTGCGAGCAACGGTGCACTTGATTGGGAGGCCATGATCGTGGAGGAGCAGCACGTGAAGAGCTGCTGGGCAGCTGTTTCAGTTCGGGAAACTTGCAGGGCTTGCCTCAGAAAGCGCACTTTTTGCAGCTTGTGTTCTTCAGTGCATCCCTTTGGTTGCACCATCGTTGGATGCACTTCTTGGCCATGTCGAATTTCCTGTCCGCCGCACGCTTGCCGTGTTCAAGAGCAGCCTCCCAGCCGTGTAGCTATTACAGAAGTACAGTAGCCGACGGGTAATTCGGACTCCAATAATTCGGACTTGTAGGATATTTCGGACTTCAGTGAGGCACCGTCAGTCACCCCATAGAAGCGCATACATATTCGCGACGGATATTTCGGACTTTAAAAGTCCGAAAGTTCGATTTTTCGGACTAATTTCAGTCGCCTGCAGGCCAAAATCTGCCATCTTATCGGCTTTTCGCCGGCACAACAGGCGCCATCTTGGATTGAGGTGGATTGGCTCTGCAGTTGGATTGGCTTGACATGGTTTCGGTGCCCCATTTTTGCCAGTAGAGGTCCCTGCAATTTCTGCCACTTCGAGGTGGCAGTCGGATTGTCATCGCCGTCAACCTGCTTTTGTCGCCAACGCTGACGCGGGTAGCTATCCCTTTGTGCTTTGTCTCATACGTTCGCCATTCGCCGTGTTGTCACACGAGTTTCTCCGACCGCGTCAACCGAGTGGCGCGCCGTCAATCCTTTGGCCGTTTTGTGATTGCGTCCGGCGGTTCCTTGCGTCCGGCGGTTCCACCGCTCTGAACGAAAAGTGCCTCATTTTTGCGTGTTTGACGAGCGGTGTGGTGCGCACTCGGGCTGTGGACATGGCCCCGCCGGTGCTGCCGGGTCCGTCAAAGAAGCGTGGGAGCTATTCTACCATGACCCTTGAGAAAAAGGCAGCGATCATAAAGCTAGTGCTGAGTGGGCGAACGCAAGCTGACGTGGCCAAGGAGTTCGCACTGTCGAAGCAAACTATTTCGGATTACGTGAAAAATAAGGAGAAGATTTTTTCCGCCTTTGAGGCGTCCCACAGCAGCAGCCAGAAGAACGACAGGAAAGGCGACCACCCCGAATTGGAGAAGGCCTTGCTACTCTGGCTTAAAGCTGCTTTAGCGAAAAACCTTCCAGTGTCGGGCGACACGTTGAAGGAAAAGGCAGAGACCCTGGCCGTGAGAATGAGAATTGAAAAATTCAAGTTCACGGACGGATGGCTCCGCGGTTTCAAGAAGAGACACGGTGTGTCTTTTAAGAAGATGTGCGGGGAGAGCGGAGCCGCCAACCCAGCCACGGTAGCAGACTACCGTCAGACGAAGTTGAAGCCCTTGTTGAGCCAGTACAGCCCGGAGGACACCTTCAACTGTGACGAGACCGGCCTCTTCTTCAAGATGTTGCCTGACCGCACCCTCTCTTTTTCGGGTGACTCCTGTTCAGGGGGCCGCCACAGCAAGGAAAGGATAACAGTAATGGTAGGTGCAAATGCCACTGGCACTGAGAAGCTGCCACTTCTTGTGATAGGCAAATCAAAAAATCCTAGGTGTTTTAAGGGCGCGAAGAACCTTCCCGTGTGGTACTGCAGCAACTCCAAGGCATGGATCACTCATGCTTTGTTTGAAGATTACGTGCGTCGACTCGACCGAAGTTTCGAGCGGCAGGGGCGACAAGTTATTATTTTTGTTGATAACTGTGCGGCTCACGGCACCATCGACAACCTGAAAGCCATTCGGCTCGAATACCTGCCACCAAACACCACCAGCGTGCTCCAACCAATGGACCAGGGGGTGATCAAAAACCTGAAGGTGCATTATCGGACCCGTCTTCTGTGGCGCACAGTCCTTTGTTTTGACAACGGGAAAAAGTACGCCACGGATCTTTTTGCGGCGGTTAGCATGCTGGCTGACGCGTGGAAGGCAGTGAGAGCGGAAACAATTGCTAATTGCTTCAGGCACGCTGGATTCTCCGCCGATGAAGTCGATGACGTAGAAGACTGCAACGATTCTGAGGATTTGCCTGCAGACAGTGGCGAAGACCTCATCGTTGACCTTCGCGGGAACGGAATGGACATTCCAGCGGGCTCCACGTTCCGCGAGTTTGTTGAAGTGGACGACGGCCTCGATATGTGTGCGGACCTCACGGACGACGAACTTGTACGCCAGGTTCTTCAACCTGAAGACGAGTCGGACTCCGACGACGACTCGGGCGGCCTACCACAGCCATCGCTTGCACAAATTACGAACGCTGTGAACTTGCTGTCCAGCGTGTACAGCGAAACGACAACTTTGGCGCAAATACAAGCGCAAATCGTCGCCAGCAAAAGAAATTTGCCGCAAGGTAAAATCAGCGACTTTTTTAAGCCGATTTCCTCTGAATAAAGTGATTTTTTGTGCTTCACGGATTTTTCGGACTGTTCGATTATTCGGACCATTTTTCGGGTCCCTTCAAGTCCGATAAAACGGTCGGCGACTGTACTTGCTGTTGGGCTAGTTGGTTGATAATAAATTTGAACGGCGCAAGGGTGTTCGTTCCCTTGTGCCATTCAAATTTATCGTGCAGCTATTAAGGTGCTTGCCTATCGTGCTAAAATTGCAACGCTCAGTGGCAGCACATGGAAGCCACGACTACGGTGAACTAACACGCTACCACAACTTTTGTGCCTTTGACAGCCACAAAATGCTGGGGCTGGTGATACTGATGCCGATATGAATAGTGGGAGTTCACGGTGGGAGAAAAACTTGACGATGACCATGATGATTAGGCGCAACCTTGGGTGCCATCCGTGAGCGGTACCTGGAAATCCCTGTGCGTGTGTGTGGTCTCCGTGATCAAGCACGCTGTTGCTCGCAGCTGGAGCTGATCGCGGAGGCCACGGCACGTGCATTTCGCGGGTCACGGAAAGTTTGGGTGCGGCCCTTTCACGGATCTTTTTTTTTAATATTTCTGTCGGGAAAACATGGCGCGGCCCATGCATGCGTTTATACAGTATATATCTTGCAGTTGGCGTAAAATAAGTTTAGATGTGACAAGGGGGTAAAAAAAATTAGTTGCAAACACTGCTATCGAGGCTACACACTTCTGCTAGGAAAGTGTAGCGAGTTCGCCAAACTTGCTTCACGCCGAGTGCATTCTGGTGACTGTCACTAAGTTTTTTGTGTGGCATGGCACGGATGGCTCTAAAAAGAAGTGTCACTCATTGAAAATGAGACAACTTGCCTGTGTGACAGGGGTATTACTTGTACACTTCCGTCAAACACAAAGCGTGCTTTGAGCTTGAGTTTGCGTTTGACACATACCCTAGGTTTAAAAAATTGCATGCCGGCTATGTGTGTAGCTTGAGCTGATAGCATTCAGCAGCATTACCGTATTTACTCGCATAATGATTGCACTTTTTTTTTTTTTCAAAAAATTGGCGCAAATTTAGTGGTGCGATCATTACGCGGAGTAAATTTTTAACAAAAAATTTTCGAGCCCCGAAAACGCAAACCAGTTGCAGGTCAGACTACCCTTGTCACTCGGGTGCGCTACCCGCAGTTACGCCGCTAAACGTGGTTATCGCGAACCGAGCTCGGCGATCTCGGCTCGTTAACCGAGAAGATAAAGTGTGAAAAGCGCACAAGCTGGCCCGCTTTGAGATCATACTTTCTTTGCACTAAATCACGTTCCAAGAGAAACGCATCAAAATAGGCAGTGTGTATAGTGCTGCGCGACGGCACTTTTATGCAGCCTTTGATCTCGTCCGATGGTGCAGCAACAGCGTACAGCACCAACGTTCCGCGCCGCTGAAGCTACGCATTTTACCGCCGTTACGCCGAAAAATATCCGGTCTCTGCCGCATTGTTAAAGTGGGCGACAAATTCTGAACGCTCGCAGCACCATATTCTGCGAGCTTACCGCAATGATGCCGCGCGCGAGCGCGGCAAACGACGGCGCTCTGTACTCCCTTGTCGTTGCTAGGCCTAACTTGTTTCGTATCGAAGCCACAGTGGACGGCGCTTTTGAACTGACCAACGCTATAATTAATGTTCTACTTATAGTGCTGCCTTACTGACAACCTAATTGTTTTGTAATTAGAAGAAATATATACGATCGATTTCAGCGACGCCTTAGCAGCGGAGCTGGCGTGCAAGCAGATCGGGTCACTCGCGCTTCAACGGCGGCAGCTGCTACGCGGCTGCGAACGTAAAACTAGCTTGTATTGCAGTTATTACTCCTACCAGCAACTCAGTACAGGCCAGCGATCCTCAAGGAGGATTAATTTTTGACGTTCCCGTATCCCAGTACTTATTATTTACGAGTACAATAAAGTTTAGCTGGATCACCGCGTCACTTCATTGCACCGCAACCCAGATCGGTGGCGAGCCTTGCGACAACGGCAAACCGTGATTCGAGATTACCGCAGATAAGTTTGGTATCCACGATTACGCTTAACCGCATTTAGACTGCCCTTGTGACTGCAGGTCAGCCAACAGGCGGCTGACAGAGCAAGATGGTCATCTGCACGTGCCATCTGTCAGATAGCAAGCACGATCATCGTCGGCTAGACTCGACATCGTCGACAAATTGCAGCGGCAAGTTCGGGGTGCAATCATTATGCGGGGAATAAAAAAAAATTGAATTTTGCCAACCAAATTCGGGGGTGCGATCATTACGCGAGTGCGATCATTATGCGAGTAAATGCGGTATACTCATGGAAACGCTAGCCACTCACTTCACTGTGAATTTGTTGTTGCGTGTTGCATTTGGAACTTGCGTGTTGCATTTGGAACTAGATGGTAGTGGGTTGTACTTTTGCTTTGTCTCATTTTGTCGCAGCTAGAAGGTTTGAGTAGTAAGGTGTTTCTTTTTGTGAATGCAGCATCTCTGTTTTGAGGTTCATAAGCCTCATGTGGTCGCCTGGCTGGGTTGCCATAATATTAGTGCCGAAGCAAGCGGGAAGTATTTAAGAAAATTTTTTTTTGTTGAAAGTAACCATGACTAAATATGCTGTATGTAAGAAATCCACTTATTTTTGCTGCTTGCAGTATAACTGAAGCATGAATGGTAAGACTTCTGTGAACTTCATTTACCAAAGCATTCAGCCAATTTGGCATCTTGGGCAGAGACTGTAACCTAAATACTTACATTCCACACTGTAAATCTTGATCATTCCTGGGGACCCCAATGCTGGCATGCTTGATGCTCATTGGTGCCACAAAGTTGGGGTCCTAGATTTTAAGTCTATGTTGGGACATTATTCAAGGTCATGTGACTGCAGTGAAATGAAGAAAAATGTTTTTGTTTTGAACTAAACTATGGCCTTGAAAAAGTTGTACCTTAGGCTAAACAGTTGTGTGATACTCTAGCTGCCTTTCTTCTTTCTCTTTTGCTTGTATGATCATGGTGTGTGTCCAGGAACAAAATTGTGTACTTTTTCAATCTTTTATTAGCAATTTGACTTCAAAAATAGATTCATTCAGCTGCATTTTCATTTAGTGCAGTGCACTATAACTATGATTGGTGTAAGAATGCTAGGAACAGCCAAAAGGGCCTCCTTTGCTATAAGGAGAGAGAGAGAGTCCTTGTTGGTCCCTTGTTGTGCTGTGCAGTCTGTGTTACTCTAATACTAGTGTGAGGTGTGGCTGCTGCAGGCTGGATGTTACCATTGCAGATGGTGCAATAGAAGTGATAGATGGAGACCAGTCTGTGGACCAGTCATCCAATGGAGGGGCTTCAGCAAACAGCTACCATCGACGACGCTACCAGTCCTAGCTGCACGGGAGGAGTTGGGACAGCTGGGGGGACACACACCCAGGAAGCCTCTGGAAGAAGAACTCGAGCACCACCTGTTCTCTTGCTGTCCATCTCTGCAGTTTTCTTCTCCATAACCACAAGCTCAACAATGCTTGCCTTGATGTTTACGACACAGAGCCATGCATGAGCTGCGTGAGGCCCCCCATGGCAGGCATGCTTGCTGTTGGGCCAGTGGTTTTATTCAATAAGTTTTGCCTTATTATGACTTCCCTTTTCCCAGAGAGGTCAGGTGAATGGTTTGCTTGATGACCGTCTTTAGGGATTTGACTAGTAGTAAAGGTTGGCACTCCATCTCCCGATGGCATTGTGCAGTGTACTGTGACACAAGAACTGTTTCACTGTCTCCAGGAAGAGGATATCTGGAAGAAAATTATCCCATGTGAGTTCTTCATGTACTGGCCATGGTCTTCCGGAAGCTCTCTGCTGTCTTTATGTGCAAAGCGGGTTTGCATTGCTTCCATCCTACAGGTGCAGCCCCAGACATTGGCTTTTCATTGGCTTCCTTGTAATAGTGAATGCTGCTCATGTAGAACACGAAACCAGTAGGAGTAAGTGAAAACACTTATGCTGTGTACAAGGCTCCTAATTGCCAAGAGACAGCCTTTTTTGTTATAGCTTCTACACTTTTTTTTGTTACAATGTCGTTTACTGCAGCATAGCATGAACTTTTATTATGCTGCTTTATTTCTGTTGCTTTTTACACGCTTTTTTGTTTGTTGTTTTTTTACATTGAGATGGGCAAGTAGATGGATGCGTACAGTTAATGGGGGGAAGTGCTCTTGTTTGTTGAATGAGTAATTACTTTTTTTGGGGAGGAGGCAGATGTATTTTAAATATTGTGAAAAAGAGCATTTTTTGACAAAACAATGAGAATTGTGCTCACTGTGCAAGTACTTGTGTTTATTGTCCTTGTAACTATGGTCAGCTGTCACAGAGAAGGTTATCAAAAGGGTGAGCAGGCTCGCTGGTGGGCTTCTATACAACACAAATAGCTGTACAAACTGCTGAGTTCTTAACTCTCGCTTCTCTGTTACAGCTTGTAGCCAGCCTCTTGCATCACTAAAACTGTGGTGTAGGCATTAGTGACGCAAGGTCTGCTTTCCAATGTGGGTAGAACTTTGGGAGCTGTGCACTCGTCGTATCGTGCTGAAATTTGCATGCCTTTAGCTTTTGTGGCACATTTTGTGATAATTGAAGTGGACTTAGAGGTTATACGGGAAGTTGCTGCGCAACAAAAGACGTAAGACGAATGCAGGCCAGTGAGGCTGCATTTTCCTGTCTGTGAATGCAGAGAACAGGCCTAAGGCACATGGAACCTAGTCATGCTGCATGCCAGACGTCCTAGCAGGAGTCTATTTTTTTTTTTCTAGGATCTGCAATTGCATATGTGTGCACCATGTGTCTCTCTGGTTTTTAGCTGCCTCTACTGACTTTGTTCTTTCTTTTGCTGTTGTTTGTCTGTATTCTGTTCATTTCAGCGTCTCATGTGCAAAGGGTTCATTTCTGTGCTTTTGTCATCCTCGTTGTTATTCACAAGACTGCCCTCAAGTGCTTGTGGCAATGCAGAGGCAGTTGTTATGAGTGTGCAAAAACTTTTGTGATGCGTGATCTCGGAGGAGGCAATTTTTTTTTTATTTTTAATCGTAATTTTAGTTGGCCATTCAGAATTATCTTTAACTGATACAGAGCGCTGAGCCTGGAAATGTGTGTTGTATTATGATTGAGAATTGCAATTTTGGTGAGGCACCAGCACAGTGGCTGTGCCCTGGGCCCATGTCCTGTGCGAGATGTGGACACGCTCCCTGGAATCCATTTGTGTAGAGACCAGGTGATCTGGCTCAGCTGCTGCTTGTCAAAGTTGGCCTCTTCAGGAGTGTGTGAATGTGTGTGCTTGTTTCATATGTAGTTGAGTGATGGAGCAAGGTTGATAGCTGTGGAATCAGGTCACTGACAGGATTGCCCACCAGCTGCAGGGTCTGGGGCACACCCCACAGGTGACGCAGTCTTTCTGTTCTTCCTGCTCGTATGACCGGGTAGGATTAGCCGCCATGTCTGTACATATATATACGCAATAGTCTTACTTCCTCTAGAGTCCCACTAATACACTCTGTACTGATGGACAAGCCCCTTTTTTAGGTTTCGAAGGACAGGTGGTGAAAAGTGTTTTTGCCTTTTTGAGACGACGTTGTATAAAGAACCGAAAAAAAAAAAAAAAAACATTGTACATTTTAATTTTTACTGTGACGCCCATTGGTGAGAGAGTTCTTTTTGTGCGTGCATGTGTGTGCATGTGTTTCCTCTGGGGAGATACTTCCCTTGCGTTGGCCTTCACTGGAGCAGCCTTCACAAGCTGCGCTTGCACCATAGGCGTCGTGTTATTGTTTTCCTCGTTTTTGCGCATTTTATGTTGGTTTTTACTTCTGTTCGACGAAAACCAAGGGAAAATAAATTAGAAAAACTCACTGAAGATTTGTTGTTGTGTGCATTCATCTCTCTGGTAGGAAGCATAATGATGAGTTTAAGCAGAAATGCGCACATATTAATTAAGCAGAAATGCGCACATATGGTGCTTTCTGCGTATATGGAACATCACTGAACGCTGATGAGCGATAGCTAGTGGGAGCAGCCCACCACGCTGACGCTATGCGTGGGTACGACGGCGACGCGTAGACAGCACTTCACGCTGTGCAGTCAAATTTTTTAACCAAATAGATAACAGTTCCTCTTGTACAGCCCGTTTGTGAATATATATCATGGGCAGCGTGCCTTGGAGAGAAGTGTTTCGAAGTATGCTACGGCATGTCGAAGCTATCACCTTAAAATGCCATGGTGAACATGTGTTGGGGAGCCCAACATACCCCCAAAGCTGGGTGTTCCCCCGAATCGTGCAAGCCTCTCGCAGTCCGACACACTGCCGCCTGCACTATATTTCCTCGCAAATGCTGCCTTTCAGATTTGACAGCCGAGGCAGCATTATACCAAACAGCAGTTCTCAAACGTCATGCATAAGAACGAAAAAGAGCCATGCACTGCAACAGACAACGGTGCAGATACCCTGGCCGTCTCCTCTGGCCTCCACAAAAGCCACTTATTTCTGATAGCACAGTACTGGTCGTCTGCTACTTTGCGTAGTTCGGTTATCATGCTGTTTGAGGTCTGTCTTCAGTGTAAACCTATCTAGGGTGTCCAATTTGAACGGCAGTATTTGCGAGGAAGTGTGGCACACGCGGCAGCATGTCAGACTACGCCAGAAGCTGACGCGATTCGGTGTAACGTGCAGTGACTAGGAGTGCCTTTTGTGGGTATGTCTGGTTTCGCAACACACATTAGTCAATGGCATTTTAAAGCGATAGCTTCATAATGACGTCGCACACACTCTTCTTTAAAGCACTTGCCAACTTTTCACAACTGACCGCCTTGCAGGTACTCGCAAGGTGAGAAAAATATTTCTGAAAGTTTTGCTCACGTGTTTCTTTGGGTCACTGTCACGGTGTAAGAATATGATGTGTCTGGACGAACACAGTACAGGCGGCACAAAACCCATCGCAGCTCGCGGTGCTCCGCCAGATGGTGCTACACGACTGCAACCCCTGGTGTTCCTGTATATGCTCCCGCAGGGAGCATATACAGGAACACTAGTGACCCCTGGGTGCCTTGATGCCCGCTTGCCTCCGCTTTCAGGGTGAAGACACCCTTTGTACCACCCCACGCTGCCTTTTCCCTTTCACAGCGGCATGTTGAGTCCCATGCGCCGGTCGCGTACTATGCTATCTGTGTAGCATGGTTTGTATGTGGTTTCAGGGCAGCTGCAATACTGCGAGTGAACTGCAATGGGCACCGCATTGATGTCTCTCTTGTGGCAATAATATTCTGGCACTTCTGAGAGTGTTCATGCACGATGGAATCGCTCAGACTACATGGCAATCGAAAAGTTATGACGGGCTGCTGTGTTCCCCAGCTGCTGGCTGCACTGAAAAAATACAGTGGTTATTTGGTCTTCCTTGATAGTGACAACATAGACTATATCAGGGTCGTCTAATTCCACACAATTATGCCACTTTTCTTGTTTTGAACGTGAGGACTGTTCACAAGGCCCCAAGTTTCTCGGGCATGCAAGCAGCACGCAGGATGACCTGCCAAATATAATATTTTTGTGTAGTTAGCACCCACTTCTCCAACATTCTCTGATGTGCTTTTGTCTTATTACTGCACCATATGTGAAAAAATTTTTTTTCCAAGCGGTCCGTTGCCTCACTGCTCTGGAGTGAAAAGCTGACGACACATCTGAAACCAAATGGTCATATTTTCTGAAATGCTTCCCTTATTGGCTTGTACCACACCAAATAATGCAGATAGTTGCCTTTACCTCCAGATGGTGTTGACTGCACGTGATTGATGATGCGATGCGAAGTCTTGCTATTTCGTAGTGGCAAAGTAGCTTTATTCGAGGACAGATTTAACCAAATAATTTATTTATTTTTTTCCTTTTGAAAAATAAAAAAAAATGAATAAAAGCGGCTGATTCACAAAGAGACCTCACAAAATCAGCCCCTGATAGAGACTTCTTTTGACGCCCACTGCCCCCGCCAGGCTAACTAACAAAGAGTAGTCGGAGCAACACACGCCGCCTTACTCGCTTCCGCGCAACCGTCTGGTCCAGTTGCTAAGAGACGCTGGCTTGCTGCCTCACTCGATTGTCGTCGGGCAGGGCAATAAATATCTCGTTAATGAATGGGTCTGGGCTAGTTGGAAAACCACGTTCGAGGTAAAGCGCGCAGAGAGACGTGGACTAGTGAACACGACAGACAAGCTCTCATCCCCGTTGCTGTCATCAAGAGGCAAAAAAAAAGGTAATCTCTAGGACATGGTTGCCCAGAAACGCGTGACGACAACGAAAAGAGCCTCTTCCCCGTAGTGGTGGTTCCTTTAAAAGCAATACGAAAACGGAGGAAAATTAGCCGTTACTGGGGAAAAAAAAATTACCGACGATTACGTTACTTCCTAATGCGAAATTTGAGCGCAGCAAATAAGCTGTTTCACCTTTTCGATAGATTGAGGCAAAGAAATCGAGCAACACATGTATGCGCTATCACAGAATTTTTTTTTTATTTTTCACACGTATTCGCAATTTCGGCTCGGGCGGTGCACATATACAGATCCGCCGCCACCGATCTGGCTCTCTGATTGCCACCGCACAGGGGTTGCATTGGAGGAGGAGCGAAGAAAGGAATTAAGTTCGAGCCGGCGCTTTGACAACCGGAGACTCGCAGGAAGAGGGGGGAGGAGGCGGCGTGTACAGGGTCAATCACACTTGGAGGGAACACGGCTCCGCGTGGCTGCGCACACGCAAAGCACCATTGCGACCAAGCCGTTGGCAAACCTGTGCAAAGCGGCAGATGGCACGAAGCACGACACTGAGGTCTCTCTTCTCGTGTCCCACTCTACATGAATTCATCAGCGGGTTAGACGCAATGGCACTCCGCAGGTACGTGGCCACGCGGAGCTGTGTTCCCTCTAAGTGTGATTGACCCTGTACACCCAGCGGCAAACGATGGGGGCAGAAGCGCGCGCAGCAAGCGGACAACACGATAAAGGGAGGAGGGAAGAGATAGCAGCGACTGACTGATGCCGCTGACGCCGATAGCGCTGGGGGGATGAAAGGGGGGCGGAGCTGGTTACGAGGCCGACGACGACGCGAAACCCAGGAACGGACGCCAAAGAGCTGCGCTCTAAAAGCCGCCTTTCGTTGGCGTCACGCAGCCAGGACTTCTTTTCTTACAGACGCACAGAAGATAGGTGTGGCGCCGGGATATTCGTAGTGAGCTCACGCAAACAAGTATAGAGAGTGGAGGAGTTATAATGTCTTCGTGGCATTAAGGTAAAACAAATAATAAACCAAAACCGCAGGAGCGCCTATATAATACGGCTGCCTTACTGGGAAATGTATTTGTCGTCAGGTTGTGAAGAAGGCGTTCGGCAAATTTTGAGGTGGCCCGGCAGGTTTTAATTCCTTTCAGCTTTCCTGACCTGCGTCATCGGCGCAAGTGCTTCTGGACTGGTGGACAAAACATGGGACTCCTGATAGCGTGGTGCAGAAGGTGCGATGTGTACCGAGGCGCTTCTAATAGGGAGATGGAAGGCGTCGGAGAACGCTGGAAACGCAAAACCGAGGCGAAAACAGGAAGTTTCCCTCATCGGGCCGCTTCCCTTTGCTTGAAGTGTGCTCGTGTTGTGTGTGTGCCGCAGCAGTCAGAGATCAAGCTATGAGGGCTGTTGTGCTCCCGGGTGTTCTGCACACAATAGAAAAAGGCACCGGCTATTTAGCTTTGCGCGCAGAAAAATGTGGCATTCGGAGGTCAAGCGAGATGGTTAGACCAAAAGTAAACTTCTAAGTATGCGAGGTAAGGCATGCGAAACGCTTGCTTTACTGAACAATTTCTGCTCGGGACGGAGGAAAAGATTGGAGAAGACGCCTACTTGACCGAAATTTTTCAAACCGTAAAAAGGTTGTTTTTTCATAGTACACCCCCGTATTATGCTACCCACAAAACATTACGCTCCAGTTTCCAGCAGTTACGGTGCCAAACGCACGCAAAAATCGGAGTTTTCAATACCGAAACTGCAAAAACGGGCGCCATTGCCGCCCGCCGGAAGTGACGCATGTTTGAGACTAGAGTCTGGACAGGTTCGGAGCGTCTGCTCGTTGCGGCTCGAGCAAAGCGCTGGTACCGGTAGCGCGTGCAGCACTTTGTGCGATAAATACTGGTTATATGTGAAAACACGCATCTTAAAACGGATGAAAGACCCTAGAAAAAGTTATAAACGTGTTTTATTTGCTGTAGTAGACTAGAAAACTCCTCGCTCTACCTCAGTCAAAATGATCGCGCCGCAATGCTAGTGAGCATTGTTTGCCTGGCAGTATTCGATTACAGCTTGTACAAAGTTCGGACATAGCGGAGGAAGGAAGCATAATCAAATGGAGGCCAAGTAGAAGTGCTTGTATTATCAAGTCGGCTTTTTTGAGCGGGCACACGCATGTCAATAGCACATGTGCGCTCTGCTGTGCGTGCAATATGGTTGTTGTCTTGATAAAAAAAAATGACCTGCCTTCTCCTTTTCCTTCTCATTTTTCTCCCCCGTCGAAAGGTATTCCTGCCTGCGCATAGAAATTTGGAACAGGTGCTATGAACGCGAGGTACGTAAATCAATAAAAGCAGCTGGATGTCTAAAAAGGGAGCTCAAGAGAATCAAGCGCTGCGTTAAGCGAAAGAATATGCCAGAAGCAAAATTTGTGTCGCAAAATAAATATATATTTTTATCTTCGAGGACTGTGGCATCAATGCGGTGCCGATGGTGGGCTGGTTCATCTTTGCGCGCCTCGGTCGGGCCAGCCACTGCGCGTTGCGAAATACATGCTGATTCAAATGAACAAAAACTTATGCGCTGCGTTCATTACTGTATTTACCTAGAACCACTTAAAGCCTTTGTACTGCAGGGACGGAAAAGTTTTTCTGATCTTTTCAAACCACACAGCTGGGCAGAACGACGTGGTTGCCGGACCCCAGTCGACCGTTCACACCCACCGCGCAAATTACCGTAGGCAGTGTATCTGTATCGACTGAGTAATAATGCAGAACATATAATCAAAATTACGTGTTGTCTTCCTTTGAAAATATTATCATTCAAATAACATGCGTTCAGTTCTCTGAGGTCTTGGAGACGCGCCACGAATGGTAACGCTGAAGCTTCGTGTAATTGACCTCAAGTATGAACGGCGTGAGGCAGTAAGAAATTCGACATTTTCAGTAACACTCATGTGGCCTTCCAGGATTCTCAGCCCGGCCTGCGAATCTTCGAGGCAGCAGATACATTCGGCGCACGACGGCATTATTGCGCATTGGGCAGAGCTGTATGTGCAGTAAACGCGTGCATATGTTGATTCCTTTTCAGACGAAGCAGACCTCCCCTTAGACTGCTGCCTGGTGTAAACAACGTGCCGTCAAAAGGGCAATGGAGTGCATACGGCAACCGCGCAAAACGACGAGGGACGGAGAGGAATGCACAGGACAAGATGCGGATCCGCGTCTTGTCATGTGCTTTCCTCTCTTGGTCCCTCGTCGTTTTGCGCGGTTGCAATATGCACTCCATTGTCAACCACCAACTAGCCTGCCTTCACTTGTTACATGTCAAAGGTCGCTGCTGGATGAGCAAAACCGTCCACTTTAGTTTCTGAACCGGCTAAGCTAGCTTGTGACAAGCGGTCCTCCGTCCTCTTTATTCTCCCGATTGGACACGCCTCGAGGCCTTTCTTCTCCGAATTATACCCTCTCGGTTCGTGGCATGCTTTGCCGATCGGGCCAGGAACATGTACGTGCTCTGATGCATGATGTAGACCGGGACAGGTCTATTGACAAAACCCACCCCACAAAAGTGGTTAGCGCGAGGCGGAAGGGTCAGTCACCCACCATTATCTTTTTTGAAGAAGAGAGGGAAATTCACGTTAAAACCTGAGCGCCAGACAGTTGACACCAGCTTTCGAGATCGGGGGTGAATGGCAGTGGCCGAGAGGTATACATGGTGCTTTCCGCATTCCTCGTATTCCTTTCTGCGGCCACGCACTTCGTCAACATGATGCTAGCAGCCAATCGCTGCAATCCGGTCGCCAGGCGGTTCCGCTCTTCCGCCCGAAAGTTGAAGTTGACCAACTTGCCTACCGCCCGCCGGACGGGGCGGTTGCCTATTTTCTGGTCGGGCGGTCGGCCAGTCCGCCTGCCTGGCGGATCCGCTCAAAAGCGATCGTACAACCGCCCTTACATCTCCATCTATACGATTGATGCGGCGACGACGATCGAAGCATAGCCGTGCTCGTCAGCGCTGCATACAGATATATATGCTGAAAAACCACTGAGATATGCACGCAAAATCCGTGATGATAAATGAACACGTTAATGTCAACAAATGGTTGGCGTCATCACGGCCGGTTGTGCGCTGCGAGGCTCCTATGCGAGGGCAGCGCTACGCTGAGTGCGCCAGGGTGTAAGGGAACCCAAGCTCAAGTTTGGGAGCGCGACACCAGCGCCGCAGCGGCGAGCAGCGGAAACTCGGGGCGCCGCCGGAGCAGACGCCCTGCTAGCTTCGTATGCACGTGCGACGGGAGAGTCGCGCGAAGCGCAATCTTCGCGCTGACAGACGCGGTCTCGGCGAAGCAAAAAGGAGGTAGTACGAAGGCCGTATTGTAAAAACCAAAGCGTATGTACAGGGTGATCCTCTCTTACCGCGAACATGCGAGTATGCGGCCGCGCTCTTCGGAGAGCCAGTGAGTCTGTCCCTACCGTGCACGAAAGAAGTGGCAGACGACGCGCAGGCAAGTCGTTCGCTGCTCGATTTTCCAGCCTTGCGACTGCGAGTCGCAAGCCGCTGAACTAATCGGCGAGACAGTCGAGCTTTCGGCAATGACGCCGCCCGCGGACAGTCGAGCTTTCGGCAACGACGTCGCCCGCGGACACGCCGAGAGACGAACTGCGCTGCTCACTCGCTGCCGTAGTCGTCGCTAAGCCTAACCGTTTCGCATCGCTGCTGCAGCTGAGGGCAGTTCGGAACTGGCCAGCGCTGTTATAATGGTGCTACTCGCGTCACCGTTTTGCTATGTTCCTCGTCACATAATAAAACAAAGACGTGATTTATTTCCGTGATGGCTTTAACAGCGGAGCCAGGTGAGAACAGGCGAGCAGCACTGGGCATGCCGCATCAGCAAAGCGGCTTTGGAAAAGAAATGTGCTTGTATCGCAGTTATCACTCCTACCATCTGGTTGGTATTGGCCAATGATCCTCAAAAATGATTCATTTTTGACGTTGCTCTACTCCAGGACTTGGTATGAACGCGAACAAACAATATTAGCGTATTTTTCTGACGGCGGTGGCAGGCAAACAGGCCGGCAGGCAGGCCCTGAGAAGCGCGCCGCTGCCGCTGTCATCATGACGCTTGTACGACCGCGGTGCACATCAATACCGTCACGACATCCAACTGGTCGCCATAGTGCATTGCGAATCGCACCGAGCGCGAGTGCAGGAGACGCGGTCAAAGCAGACAAAATTCTCGAAAGCGCGCAAGCATTCCGGAGAGTTTTCGTTTCAAGCGAGAAGGCGACCCGCAGGTCGCACTTGCAAGTGTGAACAACGTACGGTGGTCGAATGTTTAGGGGAATCCACCAAGGTGAAGTAGAATGTTGATGAACTGTTGCCTGGCCGCATGTCCTTTCGAATCGAATGTAAGTGGATCGCCCTGCGCATCGCATGCAATAACTGACAACTACGATCAACAAGTGTCTCGCTTTATTTCGCAGAGCTGATAGTACTTCGCATATTTCGAGCATATAATTATACAGTGGACTTACCTCTAGTTACATGTCATACAGTACGACGCTATCACTCGAGAAACGCATTTTACAGTCAATTGGGCCTCTTCGTCGTCGATCGTCTGCTCTACACAGTAGACGCGACTAATCAGTTTCCCCCCTTTAATTAAGTTTGCATTGCGTAACTGCGCGTCAGTCTGTACGATCTTATTGCGGTTCATGCAGGCGACCCACCGCGACAGCGCGGGCGCGTGCACGAAAGCGCGCGTGCAAAGAAGCGTGGTGAAAGCAGCGCGAGCAGCGAGCAGCGCCCCAGTTTTTACTTCTCTCCCATAGATGGCGCTGCACGTCAGGCGCAGCAGCGCCACCCGACGATGCTTTGGGCAACGTTTGCTTTGGGAGCCTCGCACTCCGGCTTCCAACAGTCTCGTAATCTGTTACCTTCTGTTCCATCACGATTTTCTACTGCATAGGAGGCCACCTTCATCCACGCATGTGTATTTTGGATGCTGCAAGCCTATAAGTTATTTTAATTTCTTCGATCAAAAAGAAGTTAAAAAAATTACCGACGATTACGTTACTTCCTAATGCGAAATTTGAGCGCAGCAAATAAGCTGTTTCACCTTTTTGATAGTGAGTCAACCCCAGCTGCGGAGTTGGTTTCAGGGACAACGCCGCCGATGCCGACACAAACAATATGATACCCTCGCTTCCGCAGCGCTAAGAACCAGGTCTAGCCGTGGGAAGGTGGTCACGTATTCGTCGACGTGCCGGGGCCTACGTGAAATAACCGGCGCGTCGGCAACTGAAGAGCACCCTATCCGCCACACAAGAACAGGGGGGGGGGGGGGGGGGACCTTTCCTTCTCTTTCTGCATGGCGGCGACGGTGTTCTATGCAGTCACGTTGTCTTGACTCTCTAGCGGCGTCAGCGGCATCCAGCGGTATCAGTCGGTCGCTGCTAGCGCTGGGGGGATGAAAGGGGGGCGGAGCTGGTTACGAGGCCGACGACGACGACGACGCGAAACCCAGGAACGGACGCCAAAGAGCTGCGCTCTAAAATTAGGAGTCACTTTGGCGACTGAAGTGGTGCAAGGCCACCACTTCCACCACAATGTGGTTGTGAATGATGAATCAAGTGCTGCCAGCGAGTGACGCGTCCATTGGCTGTCTGCGTGTGTTACTGATGTGTGGTTAACATGTTAAGCTTCGCCTGTAAGAGTGGAACGCGACAGCGTCTTGCAACGCTGCCAGGGAGTCCACAGAACGCCATCGCCAATTAGGCGGTACGCCTTGCTGGACGGTAAATTTATTTTTTGAGGAAAGGAAATGTATCTCTCTCGCATATCTGGGTGGACACCTGCACCTCGCCGTAAGGGAAAGGGGGAAGATGGGAGTGAACGAAGACGCCCTATTAGCTAGACGCGCCTTTGTTCATTCCAAACCATTCAGCTGGCATTACGGAGTGGCTAGCGTGCTCGTATCGCACTCCGGAGACCCTGGTTCGATTCCCCAACTCGACCAATTTCGTTCTCGGTTTTATAGATTTATGCGGTCTAACTAGAAAGGTTAATTAGGCTATTTCATATTTATATTATTGTATTTCTATCCATCGTGTTCTGTCATTAACCTGTCAATTGTTGGAACTGTCTAGGATGTTCGACACAACGTATATGAAACGAGCAACGTCTTACTGAGTGGGGAAGTGCGTGGTGGTGGAGGGAACGCGGCTTCGTACTTATCTGTTTTTTTTCAGCAGCGTCTCCTTCCGCGGACGCTGTTGTTGCTGCGGCGCGCGTCTTTTTTTATTTTCTTCTGACCTCTTCATTCTCCTCTATATTAATTAGGCTAATTGATTAATTAAGCAATTAACTAAACTCAGTCCAACTTAGTTGCAGCATCACTATACGATCCCTTTGATTGGTTGCATGGTTACTAGCCAAAGTACAATTGGCCCCATTTGAAATTCGCGCACTGTGACGTCACGAGCATTTCGACCAATTGAAAAGCGTGACATTGGGGGCAGAGCTGGTTACGAGGCCGACGCCGACGCGAAACCCAGGAACGGACGCCAAAGAGGTGCGCTCTAAAAAGTAAGATGTGATGCGATCAGAAAGCGCAGTAATGGCGTGAGGCATTCACTTTCAGTATGGTACTAACGCATATGGAAATCGGCAAAATGTCAACAGAACGCCACGCAGTTGTTGTGGGCGCCTGGCTGTGGATCATTGACTAAACACGCATGAAGCATTGCGCGCCGGTTTGAAGGAGAAAAAAAATGTTGCACGCTTCTTGCGTGCCTTCCGGGCGCAGCCGCCGGGCAATGCGCACAATTCAATTTGCACCCCTGCCACCAGGAGGCTGTCTTCGACCAGTACTGTTTAGGTCATTATGTGTACTCGTGGTACAGCACTGAACCCTATCTTGGAGTATATATAGCCAGTATTTGAGGGCCTCAACGTGTAACAATGACAAGAGCTCCACATTAACATATTTTACCATGCTCAAGAGTATGATTCGGTTCTGATTAATTTAAGGCACTTATGCTACTTTTCTTCACAGGCCTGTTAACTGAAATTTGTAATCACAGATGTTACTATTAGGCACGAGACTAAAATCCGCCGGCAATAGGAATGTGAGGTAGTCCTTAGGTTTCCCTAGTTGCATTGAACTCCATGTGTTTTGAAAGTACCTAAAAGAAGACGAAGATGTCCCTAGTTGGGTCTAAACTGTCTTCAGGAATTTTTTTTGCCACTTTTGCCTTTGTCGTCAGCGCAGCGGGAAGATCAACATATCGGGCAGCGTGCGCGCTGCTGCCGTTGGCGCCGTTGGCGACAGCCAGGTGAAGTTTCTGGAGCGAGTCCGAATCCCGCTGCAGAGCACGGTAAACGTCGTCACCTTTAGCTTCGGTGGAGCCACGACGGAGACGCTGCCGGGTCTTGTCCGGGGACTTCGCCTTCGGTGTTTACGTCGGCGGAAACGATTTGTTCGTTCGAAACAGCAATACAATGTCAACGATCGTTGCACGCCTCGAGGTAAGCCACTGTTACTGTTGTTCGTCATGGTATGCCGCGTTTTGTAGTCTCGAAGTGAAGCACTGGTTAGTGCGTGGGATCTGTTTTGTGTTTAGGGGCATGCTGCCTTGCTGTTCAAAATTGACGACAGAGGATAAAATTCCTTTAAGCAAAATACACATTTTGTCCGCGATTGTACTTGGTTCACTAGTTGCTACAGTGTGCAGATAGGGCTCCTTTCTCCTTCTGGAGCAGTTCATTTTTCACCTGTCCCAGCAAACCAAAAACCTCTCAGAGACGTCTAGCTAGACGTCTCTGAGGGGTTTTTGGTTTGCTGGGATGCTTGTGTAGTTTGGTGACCCACAATGCGGGAGCTTAATTGCTTTCGCAATGCTGTGGAAGTGCAGCTTAGTGTCGTACTTGTCTTTGAAACTGTAGGGATCGCTCTGTATAGAACTTTCAAATAAAGCTGGGAGTTGTTAGTCTGTGCATGTCATTGATGCTGGAAAGTGCTGAAGAGGCAGATGTGGAAAACATGTGCTTGCACTTTGCATTCTTCTGCATTCCCGATGTAAAAATGGTCTTGCAAAAACAAAGCATTGTTGTTCACTGCTCATGATCCAATATTTTCTATGCAGGAGACTGTGGCAGAAGGGAAGCAGTATGCAAGCCACATTTTTGTCTAAAAGGTAGTGCCCCGAGGGAATGAACTGGGGCGTGACAAGGAGGCTGACCGCCTTCACCTGAACAGGCTTCTGGTGCGGCGCCTTTCCAGGCTAGCGGCCACAATTCTCAACGTTGATGTAAGCGTGTTTTACATTCCAAAACTGTCGTGTACTACTTATTCATAGCTTGCACTGATGTCAGGGAGAGGAATTCTAGGATATGCTTCCATGCATGCTGATGAACCACTAGCTCCTGCAGTATGCATTCCACATCATTTCAGCACGGCAGCACGCTATATTTCGGTAGTCCAAGTGCAGCAATAGCTGCGGTAGAAAAATGAGGTGCATTCAGTGGTAAGCTGGAGCTGGATTTTTAAATTTCTTGTACAGAAGGTTTAATCAAGGTACTAAAATAATTACATTGCTAGTACTCAACGCAGTCCTCTTTTAAGTTTTTTTTTTGCCAGTTCTTGGCAAGTGCCTATATATTGTGAGGAAAAATGATTATTTCAAATTGGTTAGCGCAGTTCATGCATTCCTGAGTGAACTTTGTTGTTGTGGGACCTCATTACGTTTTGCACATTTTAAAGCAGGACAAACACAAACAAACTCGGTGGTGTGAGGTTGGTCGAATACAAATGATGCGGGATGCCCCAAAACTGCACTTTCTCAATACTAGTTGACGCAGTCTGTGAAGCAGTTTGTGGCTTAAAATAGTTGCAGCGGAGACTGTTGTTGGCAGCCAGTGCCATTTCCAGCTTATGAAAGCTCTATTCAGTCAAAGTTGCTGTTTTGTTATTAGAACACAGTAATCAGTCGATATAGGCATACTTCACTTTGACCTTGGTGTTCTTTTCAATTCTGTTCGCAGTCTTATGTCTGCAGCTGTATACATCTGCAGTCTTTATAAGGCATTGTATGGGTGAAAGATTGTGCCCTCTAGTTTTGCACCCACGCAATTACTATTTGGAATATTTCTTTCAATGAACTTCCTCTTTTCATCTGCATGTGATGAAACTGCACCTGCTTTGTCTCCGGCTACTGATGCATGACAGGTGCGTGCCAGTGGCGTGCAAAACCTTGCCATTTTTCTGTATGCCTCTTTCCTTAAAAAATTACATAGCTCGTTCAAAATATATGTAAAGGTACTGGTGTTGAATGGTAATGGCCTGTACAACCCACCTGATCAAAATTATGCCTATTTTTCTAGCACCTCTTCCCGACAGCTCAGCGAGAGCCAAACCTGGAGATGCTTGCTGTGGATTGGTACCATGTGTGCCGTGTTTGCAGCATACAAGCACTGGCTTTTGTTTAGAGCCGGGGAGTGGCCGCCCTCTTTGGTTCTGAGCATCGTGGCAGGACTGAGGAAGCTGCAGCCCGGTTTCTAGCACCGTTTTTTATTTTATGTTGGGCCAAGGGACACCACCGTGGAGAATGTGAAGGATTCAGATTTGGGTTCTAACAGTTCTTTGAACTGCTTCAGTGAAGTGTTAGAACAGCTCTTTGAACTGTTAACAGTTCATTGAATCCTAACCTAAACCTTGTAAGTGAATTTGGCCTCCCTGATGGCATTGTCTGGCATGCAGTAGTCATTGTTGTATCTCCTTATTCTTTTGACATGGGGAAGAACTCACCATCTCATCGTCATTTGAGAAAGTACTAGCTGTAACTCGTCTGTTGTGCAGTGGCTTTTCAGTGGCACTGAAGAATTGTTTCCTGTTGCAGTGCCCTTGGCTATGCTCTCCAGTAGTCCAGCACCTTCTGGTGGATCTCAGCATTGCACGGACATCCGAGAGTGCAACAGAGAGCGCAGTGGTGAGAAACAGTTCTTAGACAGAACAAGAAGCCACTGCACAAGAAGCGAGCAGCATCTCACCTCACTGACCGTGTGCACAGCAGTTTTACAGCAGACAACGGCACTAGACATCACTCAGGCTGCTTCAATATGGCCAATAAGCTGAAATGCATACGTAGGGCCCTACTTCTTTTTTAACTATGCATAATAACATCGTGGCTAGTAGCTGCAGTGTAAAAGCTTGACTTGTTGGTAGACCATATCATGACCCCTTTAAGAGTGTTCAGTTGATGCCTTCTGCATGACTGGTCTCAGTAATGGTGAAGAGTTCTGTCAAGTTTATTGGTCAAGAGTTCTGTCAAGTTAATTTATACAGGGAAAAAATATGAAAGCAGTAGATGCAGTGCTGCTAAAGGCACTTGTTCATGGCAGTTGCAAGGGTGTTGACCTTGATTCTGTGTGGTTGTTGCTTCTCAAGTTCAAAAGGATTGCCAAGTGGCTACAGGTCCAGTGACACCTAACCAGCAGTCTGATATGTCAGCCCATTCTGTTGGTTTGGAAGGCATGGACATGGTCTTAAAGTAAACTCCTGGCTGTCAGAACTGAGCTTTATCTGGTAGAAACCAAAGTTGGCATCAAGCTTGGAGAGATACTTGGCAACTTGAATGAAGGATGTGTAATTCTCTTTGAATTGACTGGTTTAGTTTGGTCAGGTTTATGCAGAGCCATATGTCTTCTGGTGGTTTTTGCACGGGAACAATTGGGCGCACCGGTATGTATGACTGTCTGCTTTTATAATAAGCCCTGAGCTCTGAGGCAGTGGAGTTCCTTATCGATGGCTGGCCCCATGGGGAACAAAACTCTGCATGAGGTCACCTTCTTTTCAGACGAACGTGTATACTTTCCACACATAGTTCCTAGGCAGTCCTGGGAACATTTTTTCATTGTTATCTTTGTGTGTGATGACCAAAATGTGCGTGATGACCTGCGCTTTAACTACCAGAACTCCTGTACCAATAGGGCAGTCCTTGGAGCTTTCACGACATGAACATCTGTGGCAACCATTTTTCTTTGGACATAATAGTTGCACAGAATTTGCTCTACGCATGTAGAGCAAATTTCCTCTGTTCGCCCCTTGAGTTCTTCAGCTGTCTTGAGGCCTTCCGGTTTCAAAACAAAATCCCTCTACGACATCTCCCAGCAAACCAAAAACCTGGGTCTGTGATGTTGGCACCCGATTCAGAATTGGCATGCACTTAGTACGCATTTACAGTGCCGTTGGCAAGTATGCCTTTTGAAAGTAGCTGAATCAACGACATCGAGAAACTGGTCACTTTTTCAGGGTCTCGACCTATGCCACATGGGGATTACACCCATGCACATCTTATATACATTTGCTTCCATGTCTGTAACTGCACTGCTTGTGCTGCATTCACATAGTGATGATTCTTTTATTGTACCGCAGAGGCGGCCTAGTGGTCTGAGCACCCGCCTCACATGCAGGAGAGGCGGGGTTCCATCCCCATTGCCGCCGGGTACCCACCAGTGATACAATGGGTTCAAGCTTCCCCTGGCCCAGTGCTCGGCTTAATCAGGGTGAAATTCTTGGGAATTGGTCTTTGACCCCACCTTGAGCAAATGAAAAATACCTTGCGCCATGGCGCTCTTTGGCCGCAGATGCCCTTGCACCATAAAAATTCACTATCATCATCATCATCTTTTACTGTGTATGATAACTCAGCATCAAAATGACATGTTCATTGTGCCCAAAGGCCCTAGATTTTTGTGCTTTAATGAATTTGAAAGGTAGAGATGTGGAAAATGTCAGTGTGTGTAGTGCTGAAGAAATCATGACTATGGTTTTGTGTTTTGAAGCCGTGGTCCTTGCTGACTTTTCCATCACTACACATCTCCCAGTACTATTGCCAGGTACCTTTCATTTTAGTTTACTGCTAGTTACATGCTTTGTTGCAGTTTTTTTTACTCCTCTGCTCTGTGCTATGGTCTTACTATTTGCAATGATATCCATTCACCACATGTGCAAGGTCCTGGCAGTGTTTTGTTCTGATTTTCGTGCAATCCTTCTGGTGCCCCTGAGCTATTGACGGCTAGCTCTCAGCTGCTTGGGAACCGGGCTACATGGAGTTGGAAAATAAACAGTCCTGATCTTGAGATACTTTGTGGACTCGTCAGTGATTAGCCACTGCAGTGGTGTGCTAGCTGTGAGCAACTACAGACAAAGGCTGCTTTGTGTTCCTTAAAGCTGTTGTGAAAGGCATTACTTACTTGTAAAAATGTGAAAAGTTAACATGGGCACTGCTGTTAGATACATTACCAAAGGCGCATTGCTGTGCAACTTGTGACTGAAACTAGTGCATACTTCCAGAAATGTGTTAAAAGTGACTGCAGTGCAATGCTGCTTATACAGCACTGTTCGTTGCTAATGGTTACCATTATTTTCACTCGTCTGTGCATTGCACTTCAGCCTGCAGCTGCAAAGTGCAATGAACGGCTGCACTGAGTAACAGGAACTTTATGAAGAGTGCAATTTTGCACTGCTGCAGTGCTGCGGGATCCTAATTTTGCAATACATGGCTGCATCATTCAGTAAGACATTTTTATTAAACCTGGTTGGACGGTCATACGGCCAAAACAGGACCTGGTGTAGCCCAGATACTAGCTTAATTTTGACAATTATACCTTGTGGGAAGCCAGAAATGATGCATGATGCTGAAAATCAATTTATGTTGACATGTATTTTTATCCTATGTACGACATGGAATGCACTTTACAACCTTTCATACCCGTTCAGGCGCGGCGCGCACGTATGGGGAGTTTACGCTTTTAAACGTTCCGAGAAAAATTCGCGCTTTGTTGAGAACAAATTCAAAACGTTGGCATATCATAATATCACTAAAAATCAGTATGACGCCCTGTGGCGCCACCTGTCGGTTTTGTAACAAAATGCGTTTGCACTCTTGCGCCATCTGTTGACTTTATAAGAAAACGCTTCCATAAACAACATTACCAAGATGGACGTCTCACTCTTTGGAGTGTAAGTGGCTGTCTGCATTATTTCTTAATTTATTCGAACTAGCTTCTTACCTGAGACGAGTATCGACTGTAGTTACTGCAAGATAAGGTGCCCTGCACGCATGTGAACGCATTTCCTTTTGCGGCCGGAAAGATAAGTACGTTTGGGTCGGAACAGCGATCGCGCCTCGCTGTTGCCTTTTTTTTTTTTTTGCAGCAGCAGCAGTCAGTTTCTTTTTTCGCAGTGAAAACGTTAGATTACCTTTTCACTACGTCCAGAGCAAGAGTGACAGGAGGAGGATAGCGATGCAGTTTACAAGGGCAGCGCCAGCTTCTGCCGAAAATAGCTGGCGGATCTGTCTGCATGGAGACTCTTGACGTTGAATCGGAATTTGACTGCCACTTTTCTTTCACAGCATAGCATGGTCTCCTGAAATGCTTGCAGCTGTTTTCTTTCTCAGTAAATCATGGTAAGGCGAGTGCGTCAGTGGTCAACGCTCGTCACATGCCACGGTCCCAGTGCCGTAGGCGACTTCGATGGGGCATAAGTTGCACCCAAGTGGAAAGAAAAGTATGTGTATGTGCCCACGAAAGTTTTCGGAATGCCGAAATCACAAAAAGCCTCAATTTTCCCTCTACGTAGAGGCCCAGCCTGGCATTAAGAAGTGCATCGTGTTGTTCGTGAAGGAAAGCACGTAGTTCATCCGTCAGTTCGTGGATGCATGCTGAAACTGTTCAGAAAATAAATTTTGTTGTAATTTGCGTGTCCCGAAAACTTGTGTCGGCACTTGTACTTTGCTCCCTGTGACATTGATTGCCACTGTGAGCTGGAAGGAGTGTCCTGCGTCGGCGACTTGTGCACTTTTGTCGCCTTACTTTCAGGGAGCAGAGCTTGCGCTTTTGAAAAGCGCAAAGATTGCGCTACGAAGTGTTTTTTCCTATTGTTGGTTTTTGTTTTGTTTCTTTAATATCTGTGCACGGAAATGTGTAAAGTGCTGCCAGAATCCCTGCAATACCTGTCTAAGCATGAGTTGTTTCTTCAAAATTGGAGCTTTTCGATGTGCAGATTCAAATACAGAAAGGGGCCCAAAGAACAGGAACTAGTTCCTCAAAAGTCAAACCTTTGCTGGCAGCTGTCAGACACCAGTGCTTGCTGCTTGTGCATTTGGAACGAAGCATTAATAACTGAATAATACAGCTGACAAAGTGCATTGCTTGATGGCAATTTTCGAAAGGAAAGTTAAAGGAAAACAGTTATCGTTGCCTGCTCCAACTGTGATGGCCTTGCTGTTGAAATCATTGGAAGGAAGCAAGCATAGATAGTGTATGCCTCCACTGGGGACTTGGCAGATCAGTTGTAGTGCAGCACACAGGAACTGTGTCCAAGCGAACACGTCGGATGCCACATGTATGGTTACTTCATTTGGTGAAATTTTTTCCTTAGCAGAAAAAGGTTTGAGAGTTTGGCTAGTGGCACTATTTGGGGAAACTGCATGGTAGTGTGAGCAGTGAAAATAGAAACAAAAGTGAGAAAGGTAGGCTGTGGTAGCTACGCCGAGGCTTCCTACGTAAAGAAGCATTGCTATTATAGCGTTTGGTTTCAGTTCACATTAAACCCACCTTAGATGAGCATAACAGTTGCTCTAGTTTCTTTCCAAGATAACGAGGTCATTGCAATGGCCTCAGCCCATGTGGGCACTGGAAATGTCTTTAAGGCCACGCAGATCCACATTGATATAGCTTGTTTTTTAATAGCCCATGTGTCACTTTGGGACATTAATTTCCAAAATTTACAGTTTCTTTGAGTTCTGGGTGGCAGCATATTTGGTATGGTATGCTGCAGTGCGGTATATGAGTTCGGCATCCTGAATTGACACACGGACTCCGACTGAGGTTTAGAATTTTCTGTGTAAAAAGAAAATACTAATAAATTTGTACTAAATTCAGTTTTAACCAAATCTGTGCCACAGCTAGCTGGCTATTGAGTAGGAGTCATACTCGGTGGAAGCAGAAAATGAAAATACTGAAAGCGGGGAGCGTGGTGAGACGGTTGTACCCTTGTACCTTTGAATTAGGTAGTGCAGTGGTGCTTTTTGCAGCATTGTCCCACTGCCCCCAAGCAAATTGGTGGGTTTCATCTCCTCGCCATATGTCGTCTGCTAGTGTAGCGCTGTTTGCCGAGTGTCATTGCCTGCTTAGGGCAGATACTTAGTTGAGCAGATTTTTGAACTGCATATGAGGACACTGACATGAAACTATGAATAAATGTCACCAAAAAGTGTCATGTTCTGGCTGCTGTTACAGTTCAGTGGCGGCTCCATATGGCTGCGATCAGCACACACACCATGCGGTGTCTCGCCCTTTCACTCAGCCCAGTGCAACAGCCCAACAGCAGCATCACAACCCAGTTTTTAGAAGTAAACTTCCAGTTGCAAAGTTGGTTGATATGCATACTGAAAAAATTGCGCAGAAAAAACGAGGACAAAGCAAAGACATGACAAGGACGAGCGCTATCCTATGATAGCGCTCGTCCTTGTTGTGTCTTTGCTTTGTCCTCGTTCTTTCTGCCCAATTTTTTCAGTATGAATCACAGTTACTTTCCTAGAAAGGAGTTACTTTCCTAAAAAGGGAGTAATTACTCATTCGCATCCGCCCAAGTGCAGGCATACGGCTACAGAGGAAAGCTGTATAGCTTCCTCAGAAACTTTGTAGGTAAAGAAAAGTTCATCCTGGTCCGGGGTTCGAACCCGGGGCCACTGCTTCATCAGAGCAGTTACTCTATTAACCGAGCTAACCAAGACGAGAGCAAATTGATCAATAACTCGTGTTGGTGAAATGTTTAGGGGTCATCGCTGGTCAAGTGTTTGACCAACAATGTTCCCATTTCAAGTTATTGATCAATTCGCTCTTGCGCTACCATATGCTAACTTCGACATAATGGGTAGTGCACAAGGGAGACGCACACAGAAGGAATCCAGACAGGACAAACGCTAGTGTCCTGTCTAGTGACGTTAGTGACAGGATTCCTTCCGTGTGTGCTAGCCATTATGTCGAATTATAGCAACCAACTAGCCCAGTTAAGAGCCTTGGCATATGCTAACCTTCTCGGTTAGCTCAACTGGTAGAGTGACTGCTCCGGTGAAGCGGTAGTCCCAGGTTCGAACCCCGGACCAAGACGAATTTTTCTTTAACTACGAAGTTTCTGAGAAAGCTGTATAGCCTTCCTCTGTAGCCGTATGCCTGCACTTGGGTGGATGCAAATGAGTAACTCCTCCCTTATTACAAATCTACTCCACCTTGGGGTTTCCCTGCACATTTGACCAACAGTTACTTTTCCTAATGCAGAAAGCATCTCTGCAAGGACAGATGTAATAAGATGCATTGGACATTTAGCATCCAACACAATGTGTGCGCTTAGGTCAATGCCTAACTTAACTTGAATAATCAAATACTCATTTTGAAAACTTTGGGACAGACAAAGAAGTCACCATCATCATTGGCATTATTGCAAGCTTCTGTGACTCTCGTGTTGTAGTTGCTTCTTGTGTTCACTTAAAAAGATGATTTCCTGTCACAGCTGTCTTGGCCGCACTCTCTCGGATGTTCATGGAGGAGCACGACGACGGTCAGGGATTGGCCCGTCCATACAAGCCAAATTTGCTTTATCATCAGTGTTATTCTATGCGTGTGCCAAGGTGTAATCTCAGGGTAAAAGACATTGGTTTTGTGCTGCACACTTCACACTGGCCTGCTGGCTCAAATGAACGTTGTAAATAGTTTGCAGAGATGCTGTCAAATGTCAGTGTGAAAAAGGTCGTCTTGTTTCCTGCAGTCATTAGGGATTATGCACCCAGCTGATTGAACAGGTTGCTAGCATTACTACAATTCCGCACCAGGAGGCAAGCCAAAAAACCTGAATCTTGCTTTCAACAGGACAGCTTGCTCATGAAGGTTGTGCAAGCTATCTGGATTTTGGGCTGGACTAGAATTGCGTCTTTGTGCAGAGTTTTGTAGGCAAGCCGGACTTAAGGTGTGCTTTTCAAGTTCTGCAGGCAAACAAAGCCTCAAGGTTGTGCGCAGAGGCACGACAGTTTCTTTGCACACGCAGCTTTACGAGCAGGCTAAACTTTAGTTTCGGCAATATGCATGAATTCGGGCTTTGTGGCTTCTCTGCATGCAACGGCAAGGCGAAGTAATTTTGTCAAGGTGATATTTTGCTTAACCTGATGGTTTTTCTAGCCGTGTGCATACAAATATACTTGTTTCAGCAAACACTTTCAAGAATTTTCAAAAATAGGCTTTTTGGGGTGAAAATATAGCTTTTTTGGCATAGTATTACTAGTGTTGGTGGTTTGGTTTGGTTTATGGGGTTTAACGTCCCAAAGCGACTCAGGTTATGAGAGATGCCGTAGTGAAGGGCTCCGTAAATTTCAACCACCTGGGGTTCTTTAACATGCACTGACATCGCACAGTACATGGGCCTGTAGAATTTCGCCTCCATCGAAATTCGACCGCCGCGGCCGGGATCAAACCCGCATCTTTCGGGGCAGCAGCCGAGCACCATAACCGCTGAGCCACTACGGCGGCTAGTGTTGATGGACGCCAGAAAACCTCTGAAATGTCTTAATTAGCAAGCTCATCAACTAATATTTAATAATTACTAGTAGAGTTAAACAGTTAGTTGCAGTTATTGAAGCCTCCTCTGTAATCGCCACACAAGTTTTAAGAATTTCGAAAATGCGATTACCCTCGCCGCTGTGGCTCGACAAAATTTGGCTGCGTCGCGAAAAAACCTAATACATGTGCTTTCAAAAGCATGCAGGCAAAGCAACCCCTCTAGTGTACGTAACTAGTCGAAAAAAAGCCAAATTTTGTCGAGCCACAGTGCCGAGGGTAATTGTTTTCTCAATTCTAAAAATATATGGCTATTACTAACGACCAACTACAAATCGCTAATTGCTACTAGGTACATAGCTCTACTAGTTAAAAAGTCTATTAAAAATTAGAACCAGCCTACTAGTTAAGATGATTCACCCATTTTCTGATGTCCATCAATACTGATAATACTATGCCACAAAAGCCATAGTTTTCCCTCAAAAATAAAATTTTGAAAAATGTTCACTGAAACACCCGGTACATGCAGCTAACATAAGTTTGTTGCAAAGAGGCACTTTTCACTACACCCTAGAGTGTGCCCTAGAGGCAGCACAGGCTGCGGGAGGGCTGGGCTTTGGCCACATGTACTTCGCCTGACCAAGTTGCACAGAAAGCCTGCTTGATCCCAAAACTGCACACAAGCTAAAAGAACCTGCATTGTGGAACTGTGTGGTTAGATTGGACGCCTTGCAGATATCCGATTCACTTCCACAACACACGGGCACTTTTGCACTGCAGCTCCATTGAAATTGCCTACGCTAGCGTTCACTTCCTTTTCGTTCCTTGTGAAAGCAAACAGCCAGCATCTCATTCTCCGAGCAATGTGTCGACTATGCCTTCATTGAAATAAAGTTTGTGACAGAATTTCTCGTCTTGTTCAACCATAATGAGGTGCCGAGCTCTATATCACGTAACTTCCTCTCTGCACCCACAAAAGCAATAACGACCTCGATATGCGACCAACATCAAACCCTCTAGTGTGTGCTCTGCATGGCCCCTTCTTTGGAAACATTCTGTGTTCAAGGTGCTTGCAAACAGTGCTGTGCATGTGAGGAATCTCATGTTGGAGCTCATTCAATGTCAAAACACAAAATATCTGAAAATTCTTTATTCAACAGCATGTGCAGATGCTCAAATGAGCTACAGCAAAGTCGCGAGCAGCTTCCGGCAGACGAGCAAGGCCTGCATTGATTTTAAAAAACCAACACGAGCATATAGGTGCACTGGGGGGGTATTATGTTTTCTTTGAATGAATATTTTCAAATGCAGAGAACATAGCCACAAATTAAGCCCGCTGAAGTAAAATACGCATGGACTATATTTGGTTTTGAGAGACTCGACCTCGTCAATCTGCGATGGCCAATGAAAATACTATCATCTGTTAAGATGTGTGAGTAGTAATCTGATAAAACTGGTACATATTTGTTGCTCAGAGAATATATCACTGAAGTAAATCCGAAGCAATTTGACAATGTTTCCTCATCTGTAGCTACAGTGGTGATGTGCCCGACCGTCTGTTACAGCTGTACATAGTCCAAACAGCAGCCCACACATTTTTCCAAGATTACTCTGCATGCATATTTCTCAGCCAACGGCACAGCGGAGCTGAAACACAATTGGCTGAAAGCCACTCCACACGCTTTTTACCATACCAACCATGTTGGCTGACTCCTACTCTCCATGATGACTTAAAAAAAAAAAAATGTGGGATCCAGGGCATTTGTTAGAATGTTCGCAGCGTGTACACTGAGACAACAAGAAATCCTGTTTAATGCACCTTCAAGGCATCGCATGCAAGAACCGTAGTCCTAAACTGTCAGCTGGATGTGTCTGCGCTGAAATGTTTTTTATATTAGTAGCCTCAGCCCAGTGCCATGGTAACAAGAGGCATGGCACACTGGCCATCACTGGCATTGTGCACAGCTGCACTCATAGAGCTAGTAACCAATTTTAAATATTTTCAAAACAAACAGCAACGTTCTGACATAACTGGACCCTCAGCCATACTGCTGTGGTATGGCACGCAGGGTTTCATGCCCGAAAGTTGCACAGTGGCAACAAGGAATGCCCTAGTGGAGGGCTGTGGATTAATTTAGACTGAATGTACGTGTTCCTTGACATGCACTGACATCTCACAACACACGGGAGTTTTTACACCTTTATCGAACTGTGGCCAGGATTTGACTGCACCACCTTGCAGTCAGCAGCCAGAGCCATTACGGCGGGCCCTTTAACTGTATTTTAGTTAGCATCACTGACCGGTGCTGACCAGCAACCTTCTCAGAGTATGCATAAGGAATCTAGAGATAGGAACAAGAGAAAAAATCACAAAAAACATGCAGAAGTTCACATTGTAGATCATGGCATGTCTGCAAAACTGATATCAAAAAAGGAGCATGCTGGATGGGGAAAGAAAAAACGCTGCTCCCCAAGCGGTGCACATGCCATCACAAGGCAGTTCAGGATCATGCTTAATTTTAAAAAGTAAATATGCGCTGCTGCACACACTTTAACTACAGGCAGTACTTCAGGATGGAACACTAGCATAAACATGAGCAAAGAATTCTAATGCTAAAATGCAGGCAGTTTGCAGGTTTCCTCAAGAGCAACGGTGCAATATCCAAGCATTGTGATAAAACTGCGGGCAGGCAAAATGCAGGTGGACCAGAAGCGCGATGATGTTCACGCTGAAACCTGTAAACAGAGAATATAATACGTGAGAATGCATACCGAAACAAACTCCGCCAAGGATACATGCCTCAGAATGCATGTGCCCCATTTAAGGTTTTGGCATGCCAACATTTCAAGATGTGGTTTGCTTCAGGCAACCACAGAAACTGCACTAAGAAAGGCAAACCACAGATGCATACAAAACAAAAAAATTGTAGGGACACCCGATTACCACGTGTGTTAGCAATTCAATAGCGTTAGACGCCGCTGGTGCCTTTACCACAAGTGACCTTGCTTTCCTCCAGCCAAGTGGCGAATCTTACGACTGACATTTTTTTTTCCCCACTCAGGCTTTTAATACTCCTGCATTAAAAAATAAAACCTCAGAAACAACGAACAAAGAAATGCTGCATAAACTCTACTATAGTAAAGTCTGCACTTTTATTTCGCAATTTTGGCAAGGTGCGGCCCTTACACGAAAGCGACGCTTATTGTTCAATCTCCCAACCATATTACGGGAAAACTACTTTACTGTACTATAGACCTTTTTCAGGTGCACGTGGCCATATTACGACAGCAGCGCAGTCTTGCGTCTGGCCGATTTCTCCGCCATGTTGGCTTGGGTGGCTGCCGCTGCAATACAGGCAGCAAGTACTCGCCGCGCTGTTCAGCCTTACCCCAGTGTTGATTCTTGCACGATTTTTGACCTGCAAAGTATTGATTGCACTGTATGCACTGAGCAACTGTGAACAAAATGGCCCGTGCTTCGGCGAGCGGCGACGCGGATGTTTCCCTGCAAGTTGTGCTGAAAATCGACATTGGAGGTGCACTTCTACGCAAGTGTGCGCAATTCATTTAACGGCTTTCTGGTATCAATAATCGAGACATTTATTAATGTGAGCATGAAACTTGCTGAGCACTTCTATGTAGTAGTTATAATTATAAAAGAAAAACCGCTCCGTTCCGAGCTAACAGCAGTGTTGCTTGTCAAGCGCTCAAGCGGTCTGCTGTGCGCTACGCTGGTGACACGAACAGGTTGCAACTGCGCTCGACCGCGTCTTTCACTACATTTTCCCTCCGCACTGTCCTAAAAAACGGTACTTTCTGTAGTGCTACATGAAGAAGGCACCGCTGGAGTGCATAAGCGCAGAGTTCTGTTGCAGCTTTTGGCTTTGCATAAATTTTTTGATTACTTCGTACTAACGGTAAAATAACTGGTGAAGTGTGCAGCTGTAGGGTGGTCCACTCTTAGCGTGAACATGCGAGTGTGTGGCAGCGCTCTTTGGAGTGCCAGTGCATCCGTCGGCGTCGCGCGTCGAAGCAAAGTGTTGGAGGAACAGAGGAAATTGGATTTGGAGCTTCGCGTCGTGTGATATTTCGCTAAACTCGGAAAAAGATGTAGCAGAGAGGCATCTGGCCTTTGAATGCGATGTAATTTATACACTCGAAGCTGGTGCACCTGCTGTGACAGTTTCTGAGGGGCACATCTGCTTGGTCCGTCTCGGGTGCGGCTGCTGATTAATGCCGATAGAGCGAGAAAGCGCGTGCGTGTGGTCGGGTGGGCACTGCGTGCCTGCTGATTACATGTCCCTAATAGGCACATTTTTTTTTTTAAACAATCGGCACTTTGCATTATGGCGTCAGTTGAACATAGTATTTGGTCGATGAGGTGTCACGATGCAAGGACACGTCAAAGCTGCGGCCTTCAGTTTTTTAAGTCCTGCTGGTTTATTGGGTATTTACTGCAAGCAAACAGCTGTGGCATTTGTGCAATGCATCATGGCTTTCAAGTACTGTCAAGTAGCTATGTTTACAGTGCCGTTAATAATCAGTCACCAGTGTCGGCAGTTATAACAGAAATGTTTCACGTAACCCGCAATGCTGCTGCATCGTTTACCCAAATTATTGCTTATGTTTTGATTTTGCAAGGGTCACAGACGACACATATCTTAGCGACATCAGCAGTAGGTGCTCGCATGTAAGGTATGTGTAGCTGAAACAGCCCGCAACTGCACTGCCGCTGTGGCTCTCTGTGTTCTTCACACTGCTCCGATTCAAGCCGCCTTTGATTCCTGTAGTTGTTTGAACAGCAGACGACTGCGCAGTGGTTTCCCGAAGACCTAGTTTCAGCTTTAATCGCACATACACCCAGCTACTACAGCTAAGCAACCGCATACAGTAAACACGGACAACCGCAGAGAACGCACGGGACGCACGGACACCGCCTTTCCGAACCAGTGAGAGAGGAGGAAAGCAACATGGGGGTCTTCGGCACGTTGGGAGCGAGGCTAAAACTGAAAAAGGTCTATACAGCCCGAGGCTTTATCTGCTGTCCAGTCGCAGGCACCTTTATGCTTCGTCGGTACTGCTGTCACTGATGCTTGGGCCCAAATCCTTGCTACCCTTGTAGATGGAGTCATTTCTGTTGTATTCATTGCATTTCAAATTCCTGTAACTTTAAAACATAATGTCTGGAGATGCCACACACTAAGAATTTAAAATCTACAAGCAGACAACTTAGCTGTCCAGTCGGCATCATTTCATGGCCGGCCGTTTCCATTGGCTCTGAGCACATGCATGCTTGAAGATGACAACAATCTGTCATTACTGGTAGCTCCCTGGGTAGCGTGCCACACAAAGAAGGCTACACATGCGTGAAGTGCAGTTGCTTTTTGCAAATCCCCCCCCGTACTTAGTGGCTCCCAAGCCGGGCATAGTGGCCCATAGACGAGTGCAGGGCCCTTAGTCAAGTGTATATGGTACATGCATAGAACAAGCAAGTGGCATGTTATAACATTCAGTCATATTCTTCTGAAACTTAAAGCACAGGAGGCACCTTACCGCAAAAATATTTGCACACACGCATGCACACAAAAAAGAACAAGGATGCAACAAATGCACGCCTGAAATTTCAATGAGCGTGATGTTCAGTGGGCACTGAAATCTCTGTAAGCAGCCCATAGCAGCAGTAACCCAATCTACTACGCCGTTTAAAGGAATGCCAAGGTATGCTTCTACACTTCACCATTTCACCGTTTTTAATATTTTGTTTACTGACACTTAGTATACCAAACACACTTCTTGCAGGCAAGGCACTATTAGTTTGATTTATTATTTCATTTTGCCAGCTGTAACAAATGTGCACACAATGTTATATTTTTGTCACATTCATTTCTGTGTTACACCTGCTCACATACTTCAGTTCTTAGAAAACTAAGGATGACAGCTGCAACAGAAACACACGACATGGAAGAAAAGCTGCTGTATATTCCACTTGAGGGAAGCGATGGTCATCGAAACCTTTACGGCAACCCTGTATATGACCTGGATCGCACTACAACCTCAATCTGTCTGCCTGTCTGAAAAATGACTAATGTGACAGAAGAAATGAAAAATGCACCCGGCAAGATATTTCTTACTCAGAATGTTCATTCCTTATGTGTCAATTGTCAGCTAGCTACTGGACTGCACATTTGCATGCTATAGCTACATAATGAATACTTCATGGCTTTTTTTTTGTGCATTGAAGGGCGCAGACCAGGAAATAGTTTCTTTTTATCACATTTAAGCACTGAACAGATTCCTGTTCAAAACAGTCAAGGGGACAGTGGATGAGCAGTTCAAAGGTGGGAAGCACAAGCGTGCACGCATCCTGTACATATTTGTCACACACAATGCAGTGTACTGTTTCCATAATTCGTTTCGTTTGTTACCGCTTATTCCACTTTGCTCTAGTAAACACATAACTAGCAATCAGTAAAACCAGTACTAAGTGCTTAACATGCACGCTACTGTTTGACAGGTGCGTGGGGTCACAGGTATAGTCGGCAATTCAAGATAGCGGTTAGACCAGTTCACAAATTATGAGAGGTTGAGTGAGAAGTAAGAATGCAAACATGCCACGCGGCTGAAGTGGGGCATTGTCATATGCGTTCAAAGCGAGCATGCGAGATTTCACAACATCCTGCAAGCATGGGGAAAAATGCACAAAGGACTGGATGCAATTAACACAATACGCGCCGCAAAAGAGGACAATCTTTCATGCACAGCTAATTATGCTGAACAACTGCAGACTGGGCGAGCTGGTATTCATAATTTTCCAACAGCGCTTCAGGGCGGAGAACGAGAGGGGACACAGACTGCGCTGACATGCGTCGTGTAGTGCTCACCTACAGTCGTGCTGAACTCGTGCGTGCTGTATACGTCGGCACAAAACCGTGCAGGCACTGGTAGTCCTGCATCAAATGGGACCGATTAGTAAAAGTTGCATTTCCACAAACGTCACACGAAAACGGCGTTGCAGCATTTTTCACAAAGGGTCCACACACGTTAGGATGCTTTCCTTTCAAATGAAAATTCTTAGCAGTATTAGAAGCATACCGCATTGGACAGAGCGGACAATTATGCGTACCTTTATGTGGTGAAGCTGTTTCATGACGCTCGTGGTCGCACAGATAAGCGGAGCACGTGAGCACCGTGAATGCGAAATGCGGCCGCCGTCCACCCATGGTCCACCGTTCTGCCGCGGCCGCCCCGCGCCACCGACACATGGGGACGATCCGAACTAGGGAAGTCTAGGGATTAAGCGCGGCTGAAGTGCAAAAATCCAAGCAACACTGTGCTCTCTGGGGGTTACTCGAGGTTATTGGCGGCGTTTTTAGCCGCTCACACTATTAGTGGCTGCAGTGTTTGTAGCGAAACACAAACACTGTGTTTGTAGCGAAACACGCAGATATCTTGCGGTAGAAATTACCCGTATTAATTGCGGCGTATTCAATACAATATTCGTTGCGTCAACGTTTCTTTTGTTGCGCGATTTTCGTCGAAGATAGAATCGTGGTCGGCTGTCATTCGGGCTGGGACGGCACGGATCTCGGTTCAGACGACGGCCGCGAACCAATTCGCGACAAAACTTCGAAGCGATGCCTGAAGCGATGTCGGCGGATACGATACGTGTTTGGACCATTTCTACTCAAGAGACTGAAAAACGCGTCACATCACAACTCCTCCTCGTTCGACGATACGTTCTCACAACGGCTCGTGATTTCTGCCCCAAAATAACAGCAGAATGCTGCCTGCTCTGAAAGTTACGCTGCCCCGACGATTTCACAGCGACACGCGATTCTTACTGCGAATTCTCGATCGGGCCAGACTGCAGTACAGGCTGCTAACAACCGTCCGTAATTACTATAGGTATAATCCCAATTTTTAAAATACTTATGATTGCATACTTAAAATTTTTAGTGAGTTATTCAAAATAGCACACTGCAGTGTTTTTGCATTGCTGGCAGAGAAAAAAATAATTGCACTTGCAGCCTTTCCTAAGCACTTTGCACGGTCACTGTAATATGTAAACGGGCTTCTCCTTGGATCCCTATACTGTTACTGCAAAAGACATTCTTACCTATACAATACGGTGTGTGTGTGTGAATTGTGCATGCATTTAACATTCACAATTTAGCACAACACTGCTGTCAAACACAAATGCTAATGGACATCAGAAGTTATGTTTCCAGCTAATTGGAACAGGTAAAATCAGTTGTAATTAAAGCAGTTATACATTTCACAGAACAGTGAAAATGCGTAAGTAATGATTTATTTTTGTCATGTTTTTCAGGCCATTATTAAAGCCAACATAGAAATAGCACTATATGTGGCTGCAAAGGGGCTAAGACGTGCATCACTGGGCGAAAAGGGCATGGCTTTGTTCTGCACAGTGACAGTGGGCCATCAAGTTGTGGTTTAGCATTCCTTCCTGAGCTCATATTGCAGTTGCACAAGCCAGAATGCAGTGTTGAAAACAAATATGGGAAGTTCTGCAGAAGGCCATGTCATTGTTGCCATGTGCAAAACAAGCTGGCATATACTCTGTGCAACTCCAAAACATTCTCAAATGTCGCTGTGAATTCAAAACAAAGTTGGTGCCTTTGTATTGCATAAAAGTCTGTGCATGCCATTCTCATTAATATAGATATAATCAGATGTTGGAGCCAGTAAACTGAATTACAGGTTCAGCAAATGCAAGAACCAATTTGGAGGGTTTACATGGCCACAGCTCCTGGCTTAGGCTGAGAAAGAATACTTGTATAGTCAGGGGAACAAGGTACGATGGCCATATTATCTGGTTATCTCGAGCAAACACTAACATCTCAAGCAGAATTTGTAAAATTGGATTTCCAGTAAGGGAGCTATAATGTCGTGCAATAAAATGAAATTACAAATAAGCCATTGAAGTATGTGACGGGTATATATGCATATGTTCTCTGATACAGCCTTAAAGCAATGTCTAAAGTTATTTTCACCGATCAGTAAAATGCAGAATGGCTGAATGTAACGATGACCACTTCCCAAGGCAGCAAACAAAAGTGAACATTGCTAACTGCAAACTGATGTTCATACCACTTAACATATTCTGAATTTTAGTGCTATTAGTTGCTGACTATCAACATGTTTAGCAAAACATACCTATATCACTGCCAGTCTGCTTTCAAAAAATAAATTACCTGAGGCATTGACAGGCAACAGAAATTTATAAAATACCAATATGAAGTTAGGCCAAAGAATGCCGAAGAAAAACAGAAAAGCAGTGATGGCTTTTTTCGTTTCTGGCATCTCTATACTGCGACTTGAAGTTGACGGCCTTTGTGTTTAAGATGAACCAGCAGTCCTGTTAACACTATCCTGAATATATAAAAGTCACATGCATAAGTATGCATTTGCAGCATTCTCACTGAGCCATGTTATGAAGTTGGATGTCTTGTTTAGCTGAAGAGACGATAAGAGAGAAGCGCCAAGGAAAGACTGACACAGAGGCACACTAATGCATGCTTAGCTTTTCAGTGCACGAGTTTAGCTGGCTAGACCTAGCGTGTGAAGTGTGCAAGTTAGCCTAAATGCAACTATATACCGTTCGACAAAAATGTTGTGTAAATCTGCCCCGATATTATTTGAAATAGATTGTGAGGATATTTCTTACGCATAAGATAGCATTGTATTGGTTTGATGAGTTGAGCAAGTGGCAAAGTACTTCATTACAATAACTTATTTTAACATTTATTATACCTAAACAGCACTAAATGACAATACTTGAGTGGTGAGCTAACATGATACGCCAAGTAGGAACTTGATGAGTTTGTAATTTATACTAATAAGAAGTAATTAACCATTAGCATCCAAGTACAGTCATACCACGACAAAGGAAAGCTTTGTAGGTTTTCCTGGTAGCCTTATGGCTTCACTTGAGTTGATGCTAATGAGTAATTACTCCCTTATCACAAATCTTCACCTTAGGGGATTTAGCTAATTCAGTGCAGGAACATCATCATTCACTGCATGGCTTTCTGCAGTGACTAGCTCAAAGGACAACAGGTTAATAAGCCCTGTGAGTTGGAAGGCCATTCCTGCCTTTTGTGGCAAAAACAAAAATGATTCTTGAAATGCAATGGCATGAACTAACTGAGGCACAACACTGCTTGTGCGACTAGTGCAGAAAGAACCATGAGCCAGAACAGATTAGTTGGTTATGTGACAATAAACAGTTTAAAAAAATCTGCAGTTTCTGCATGACATGCACAAATTTGAAGATTCACCTTTAGTGCTGTTACACTGGAGCTTCAAAAATAGTCTGAGAGAATAATACAAGCGGCTCAGGTCTGAACTCATTCAAGGATTCTAGTTAAGTTAGACTTCGTGGCATGTGCCATTAGAATACCCAAGCTGATGCCACACAGGGGATTTGAACGCAAGCAACTTGGAAGATGGTGATAGTAAGGACACGTCGAGTGTAAATATCATAGGTTGTGGGTGGGTGTATGAGGATTATTAGGTATCTGAACCAGTATACAGTGAATCTACCTTTATCGGAAGGCCTTATAAGTTGGCAAAATGTAATGCTGACAATAAAAAACAATATTAGTGCATTCTTAGTAACATTAGCAAACAGGCCAATCCAGGGCATGCTAAATGTTGTTTTGGAGAACTGAAATGCTGGTATTGATTGCAATATGGCAGACCCCATACAGCTGTCAGTGAGGGCATGTGAAAAAACACTGAAGGGACGGTAACAATGCAAGTAATAAAAAGCTGATGCCCAAGGGAGTGCCTTGGGGGACGTCCGAGATTGCAGGAAAAGGCAGGATGCATAAGAATTGGCAAGGGAAATCTGCTGAACGCTGGCTGTTTAAGCTTGGATCCAGTTTAGAGCTATTGGATGCAAGTTAAAGCACGAGAAAACCAGCATTACATAAATAAGGGAATCGCATGCTTTTTCAAAGCAAAGAACAAAAGCATAATAGGCGGATGTTGCAGTCAAGGTGCATGTCGTGAAGAACAAGAAAAAGTTGGCTATTGCAGAAATGTTTTCTAAAAGCTTGCCAATTTGGATGAAACAACTTAATGGGCCAAAACAATCTAGCAGGGTCAAGAGTATGAAATGTGTTTAGTGATTTGTAGCACATGCCAATAACACAACCATAGGCGCTGGGTGATGAGGGGTTAGAAATAGAGGCGCCAGGCTATAATAAGGCAGGAAGCTATCTGCACAGAATGCACTATGTATGCCTACACAACCTGCTTGCTCTCCCGTTGTTGCTTTCTGCAAATTTCACAGAACTTGATCATAGTGTACTGTGGGATGCACCAGTGGCTAGTTGGCATGTCGAAACTGTGCTAAGGGACGACGACAGCAAGAATTGCTACCCTGTGCAGTGGTGTTGTTACCGTCGTCTTTGTTCCTAGCGTAGCTTTACCAGCTCCACAGGGCTTATTTTGCAGTCTGCAAGTAATCATGTCTGTAGCAAGCAGTCACAGGCAAATGAAGGTAGTAGCAGACAGACATATGCAAGTGCATCGACGAGATCTTCTGAAAGCCTCGAGAATGTCTTGTTTAACAAACTGCTGCAGCTGACCCAGGAAGCGCTGCTGAACAACCGCTTAACACCAATAAAGCCGATCTCGCGAGCAGCTCTGGGACAATAGCATTCCGAACACATCCAGTTGCGTACCACTGACCTTCGGATCGAAAAGGACCATGAGCAAAATCAACAACAGACACTGTCATTGCAGCCTATGAGGTGCTTCGAGACCACTGCATTTTTCTGATTGCAGTGGAAACCAACATCCCACTTAAACTGAATACTGCCAAGCATTTGTCAATATTGACTTAACAGTGCTAAGCAAAAAGAGAGAAAAAGCAATGGCAAAGGTTTTCTCAATATTTTTTTCTTGTTTTTCATCAAGACTCGTTATGCCCAACTTGCTCTGTGGACAGTTTTGATTGCATAAGCTGCTGCCACACTTTTTTTTTTCTGCGCTACATCAATTGAAATGCTGATGAAAAACAGACTTATGACTGGCACATATTAGAGATTTGTACACTGTCAATCAGCCGTGATTTAGAAGCGGCAATGATTCTTGTTTGTAATCGCGTAATGGCATGTTGTTACAATCTAAACCGAAACGGCTAGAGTAAGTGTTCAGTCACCCATTCATCACGCCGATATATTTATTGCAGGCAAATGTGCGCACAGCCGGTAGGTAATAAAAAGAAATTACGCTGCCGAAGATACAGTTGCACTGTACCGATGTTTTCACACAGGTTACACAGTTCCTCCGGCGAGTCGTAACCCGAGCACCCATCATCACAAAATGTATTGAATGGTGCACCAAGGCGCAGATGGATGGCGACATCACTGTTGTCTCCGCAGAAAACAGTCCGACGGCCGTGCAGCCAAGCTCGCGTCACGTCGCACACACGGCAATTCTCAAGCACACTGCCAACACAAATCGCGATCAAAATGGTAATGAATGCGTAGCGGAAACAACGTCACGTGCACGCTTCGGTCGCGATCACTGCAACCATCGCAACGAATGCGACTAGCTGCACAATGCCACTTTCATTTCAGCATTCGGAAAGCACGGTATATGCCTTCGCACTCCGGCTTCCAACAGTCTCGTAATCTGTTACCTTTCTGTTACCATCACGATTTTCTACTGCATAGGAGGCCATTTAATTTCTTCGATCAAAAACAAGTTAAAAAAGTAAGATGTGATGCGATCAGAAAGCGCAGTAATGGCGTGAGGCATTCACTTTCAGTATGGTACTAACGCATATGGAAATCGGCAAAATGTCAACAGAACGCCGCGCAGTTGTTGTGGGCGCCTGGCTGTGGATCATTGACTAAACACGCGTGAAGCATTGCGCGCCGGTAGGAAGGAGAAAAAAAAAATGTTGCACGCTTCTTGCGTGTCATTCGGGCGCAGCCGCAGGCAATGCGCACATTTCACAATTCAACATACACGCCTGCACTGCAGGGGACAGACACTGTTCAGACTGTATGTGTACCGAAGTACAACGCTGAACCCTATCTTGGAGTTTATATAGCCAGTACTGGCGGGCCTCAACGTGTAACAATGACAAGAGCTCAACATTAACATATTTTACCATGCTCAAAAGTATGATTCGGTTCTGATTAATTTAAGCCACTTATGCTACTTTTCTTCACAGGTCTGTTAACTGAAATTTGTAATTACACATGTTACTATTAGGCACGAGACTAAAATCCACCCGCAATAGGAATGTGAGGTTGTCCCTAGGTTTCCCTGTTGCATTGAACTGCATGTGTTTTGAAAGTACCTAAAAGAAGACACAGATGTCCCTAGTTGGGTCTAACCTGTCACCAGGATTTTTCGTTTGCCCTTTTTCCACTTTTGCCTTTGTCGTCAGCGCAGCGGGAAGATGAACATGATGTCGGGCAGCGTGCGCGTTGGCGAGGGTCCGAATCCCGCTGCAGAATACGGTGAACGTCGTCACCTTTAGCTTCGGTGGAGCCACAACGGAGACGGAGACGATTTTCTACTGCATAGGAGGCCATGCACCTTCATCCACGCATGTGTATTTTGGATGCTGCAAGCCTATAAGTGATTTTAATTTCTTCGATCAAAAACAAGTTAAAAAAGGAAGATGTGATGCGATCGGAAAGCGCAGTAATGGCGTGAGGCATTCACTTTCAGTATGGTACTAACGCATATGGAAGCCGGCAAAATGTCAACAGAACGCCACGCAGTTGGTGTGGGCGCCTGGCTGTGGATCATTGACTAAACACACGTGAAGCATTGCGCGCCGGTAGGAAGGAGAAAAAAAATGTTTCACGCTTTTTGCGTGTCAATCGGGCGCAGCCGCCGACAATGCGCACAATTAAATGTACACCCCTGCCACGCAGGAGGTTGTTTTCGACGTCATCGACACCGTAACTGTTTAGGGTCAGCATATGTACTCACGTAGTACAACGCTGAAACCTATCTTGGAGTTATATAGCCAGTACTGGAGGGCCACAACGTGTAACAATGACAAGAGCTCAACATTAACATATTTTACCATGCTACTTCAGCTACTTTTTTCACAGGCCTGTTCACTGAAATTTGTATTTACACATGTTACTATTAGTGGCTGCAGTGTTTGTGGTTCTGAAAGGCAGTCGCGACTCTTACGACTTGTGGCGCTCACTGACGAACGCTACAACAACCACATTGTGCCGCGCATGGCCTCCGCAAAGCGGATAGGTAATCTCGGAAGCCATGTCCCGCGACGTTTCAAGATTTTTTGCGTTCGCATTGCGCTCGGTTTGCGCTTGTCTCGTTCATGTTACAATCCCTTCTCGTTAAGAGAATAGCATGGACACAGGACGCAAAAGAGGTACACAGCACGGGCTTTAGCTCTGTTGTGTGCCTGCTTTTATGTCCTGTGTCCGCTGACCTCGCCTTGCGAAAAAGGTAGTCGACAGCAGCACGTCACCGCCCTTTAAATTGACGTCATCCTATGAAAAAAAAAATCAAGGCCGCTGCGCTTTTACATAGGTGTTGCGATCTGGGACTTCAAAGCACTAAAGAGGTCAAGAGAAAGTTATAGGTGCAAAAATCTCTCCGCCAAGAATATTAGACGCAGTGTCTAAAAGGTATTTTCGAGGTACCAAGTTCATTAACCTCATTAAAAGTATGATGAACGTCGTCATTGGTCCATGTCTATATAATCATATCCAGCGTATGTGCATCATGCTTTTCCCCGCGAAGTGTAAGAAAGTTTTACACAGGACATTGCGACTTAATTCAGAGGAGCTACATGTAGAAACAACAGATACCCCACATCCATCTGCTCCGGCTCAGGTAGGGGACTTTTTATGGCCGCCGGTGACCGTTGCGGTAGCCAGCCGTTCGAACGCTCCAATCAGGTCACGCCACTGGTCACCGTTCGAATTGGACGAATGGTCGAGGAGCTCGGCCGTTGATGGTTTGCAGCCTGGAAAGGGCTGCCGGCGAAGCGTCGTGTGAGTCTCGAGCCGACGCTAGTGCGGAGGAGGAGGAGGAAGGGTCTGCGCCGGCGAGCCAGGATTACTCATGTTGCAAGCCGCGACATGTCGGCGAGTCCGGGCTTGCTTTGCGCAATGACGGGCGCACGGCGCTGGTTTCCAGAGGCCAGCTGAATGCGTGCTCTAGCACTACAGCACCCCCGCCGCCTGACAATGCGCCACGAAGACGAGCTGCTTCCGTGTGGCTCGGATTCGGGGCGCGCTTGTACACCAGGCTGCTCCAAGTTCCCGTCCAGTGTTCAGCCGCAGGTGCCTCCAGGCTCCTTTCCGTGAACAGGCCCCGCTCATGAGGACAGGATCACTGCTCTGCCGCCTTGTCACCCAGGTGTCTGGACCAACTTCGCTCGGTCCTTCTGAAGAGCTTGCTTCTCAGCACCGGTCGTTGATCGTTCTGCATATTGCCAAGAACCGACCGACAACAGGCAACACCCAACACGTGCCCTCCGTCACCCGTCAAAACACCAAACTTCAAGGTCACAAAACTCTGCTGACTATATTTCTGACCCCCCCCCCCCCCCTTTTTTTTGCTCCCACTTCAACAAGACACACATGTGGGATACAAGAACGCTCAAAATCAGAACTCGAAATCAGAACTAGAACAAAAAGTGTCAAACGCGTGTGACACAGGGAATGAAATTAATGCAAATTAGGCCCCTTGAGATCCCTCGGGCAGGAAAACACTCAGCTGAGGCCGCAAATAAGGGCATCAATTTTGCCCCGATCTACGGGCGAGCTCGCAATTGTTCGCAAAGTGACAAAACGCAATTCACGAGGAGGTCGAAGGTAGCCTTGCTTAGAACCCACAGCTTAGTGCGTCTACGTCAGCGTTTAGCTCAGACCCGCTGCTGCGGAAGCTAATGTCTCTGCCTCTTTCACTGTAGCTGGGCTTTTCTCTCTCTCTCTGTACTTGTCCTCCAAGTTTCTACGGGCGGTGCAGTACGAAAACTATTTGCTTTCTCTTACTGAAGACTTATCCCGTTCCTTACACTTTGCGTAAAAGTTGCGACTTTCCAATGAGAGTGCGAAACTCCTCCGGTGGGGCCGTTCTTTCTTTTTCTTTGTTCGTGGTGGCAAGTGAGACCTTTCACGAGTCTTGAATTTCTCGCGCACCCTATTGCCTTTCCGCTCGAAGTGAGGTTCGCATCTACCCGGCCCTTTGATTTTACGCCTACTGAATAGCGTTATCTTGAGTCACGGCTTTCCAACGCGATACCTGTACTTGGCCGAGCGCTTAGACTGTTTCTTCTTGCCAGTTACCCGGTTGCCTCTGTAACGGCACCGTACAATATTGCGCTTCATGCCATACACGCGCGTTTTCTCTGCGCGCGCGTGCCGCTTTCTGTGGGACCGCGGTTTCTCCTGTGACAGCAGCGGAAAGTGAGAGCCAGCATGAGAGCACGTGCTTTTGCGCGTCATGCTCTCTGTGTACTGGCGGCAAGATTCACCCTCGCCTCGCTCCTTAATTTTTCGCCTCAGGGGCAGCGCTCTCTTGACTCTCGGTTTCCTCTCTTGATACTCTTTCCCGCGTGAATGCTTGTACGATTTCTTTTTGCACTTTATCTTACTGCCCACAGCCATCTGCCTCGGCACATTTATGTGCTTCACTGTTTGGTCAGATGGCGATGCATCGCATATTTCTTTAGCTCCGATTCTGACGCTAGTTTCAGGGCTGACAACGTGACTGACTTTACTGAAGCCATTTTGCCGGTGACGCTGGTGCATCCGATGGTGGCAACCCGTTTCCGCGCGCTTGGCCTTTCTCTCTTTTCGGCAACACCACTCTTTCTTATGCCTGCCTTTCATCTTTCGGTGGGAACTATCTTTCTTGTGCTTGCCTTTCCCCTCCTTTCGGCGGCAGCACTGCTTCTCCTGTTTGTCTATCACCTTGTGGTGATAGCTCACTTTCCTGAACTGACTGTTACTTTCTTTCCGGTTGCAGCTTTCTATCTTGAGCTTTCCTTTCATTTTCTCCTGTGGAAGCGCATGCTGCTTCCGTTGCCTAGGCTGCTCCTCTCTGACAATATCACACTGATTGTCAGCCGTTTCACGTGCGCTACCTGGCTCATGTCTGTCTTTGGCGCCTTTACTAAGTTCCTCAAACCTGCGCTCTTCCTCCTAAGAGTCTCTGAGTGCACATGCGTCCTCATCTTTCCCGTATGGAATGACGTCTACAGCCCACATGTAATCTGGAAGGTTCTGTACTCCACTGTCGTCCAGCGCCTTAGCTTCTTCAGGCGCTGACGAACCAATGTTTTCTCCTGACATTAGTGCTTGCACGCAGCTCTCGCCATGCCCCTGACGCGTTTCAGCCGATTGCGGATGATGGTCGGCCTAGCACAGCACTCAGTTGCGGTGTTCGCGCTACTGCAGCTGCTTTCTGGAATGTGACTAAGCTCAGAGCAGTGCGAAAGCACGTGACTCGTTTCCATCGCTCGCCGCAAACACTAACGTCCTACTCAGCGTCCGCAAACTCGATATGCGTGCGCATCCGTTGACCAAAAGTGTCGGGGCAACCGCCCCTGGGGGGGGGGGGGGGGGGGAGGGGGGCGGTTGCCCCCCCCCCCCCCCCCCCCCAGGAATTACGGATAATATTTATGCACCAGTTCCTTTTTGGTGCTAACCTACCGCCGTCCCTATCCCCGGACATCGGGTGCCCCCACCCCCGGAAAAAGTTCTACGGACGCCCTTGCTTTTGACACGCTAATTAAGAGATGCAATTTCCGAAACTCCACTCCAATCTCAATGGGCGAGACCGCTGTAAGTGCATCGTCCGATGCTGTTGCTACCTTATCCGAAGATACAGAGGTTTTCTCAGTTCGCGAATGCGGGGCACCTTCCACTGTTACAGTAGCAGTTACATTTGCCACGTACGGACTACCTTCTGTGCCGCACTGGCAGGGCTGCCCACAGCGACGCACTGTATACCTCTGTGTCACGATCGTCCGAACCTTCCGCATTTTCCAGCCATTCTAAAATGTCGGCCCTGAACTGGTAGAGAAAATCGAAAAACGATTGGGCGCTATTGTGCTCGCGCTGGTACCTTTGGCGAAGGTCCGCCGGTGACAAGTCATATCACATCAGTAAAAAGCCTTTCAGCTCATCGTAGACTGCCAAGCCGCCGTCCAAAAAGCGCTTTACAACGTCATAGGCTTCGCTGGAAAGGAGGACTACCAACTTCTGTGCCCAAACATCCCGCTCAATGCTCTTTCTCTCGCAGACGCGCTCGAACTCCGCCAAATATTTCGCCATATCCTCGGCGATCACGAAGGGCCGCGGCCTGTTTCTATAGGCTGCCAACCGCTGCTCTCATGCAGAACGGATGTTTTATTTCTCTCGAAATTCATCCGATGCGCTTCAAGCTTCAGGTCCATCAGTTTCCTTAAAAGAGCGCGCCGTTTTATCTCAAGCTGCTTCCGTTTTTATTGCGAAAGCAATACTACTCGCACTTTCAAGCCTTCGCGTGACTCGGCCGCAGTTACGTTTGACCTTTAGTGGAGCGAATATGGGCGACCAACTCGCTCCTTCAGGTTGCCCGGCTGCAGTTACGATCTGTGTTTGCCGCGCTGCGCACCTGTGGCGCTACTGTCACTGTGACGTCATACCAGCTGTAGATTGTTTTCTTTCTCTCATGGTGAATTCCAACCGCAGGCCCGGAGCGGTCTGCACGCTCTGTGACAGAGCGCCTGAATCCGGTGGAGAGCGCGCGACCTGAATTAGCGATTGCAGTACGCTTGCTCTGGCCAGAGCATGTAGGTGGCGTTCGCGAACTGCTTGTTGAGGAAGTACCCGTCATTCCCACTGATCTCCACTAGGTGGCTGGATGCCGCATTCCCGCTTTCCGAGACGAGCGTGAGTGAAGCCACCGGAAGTTGGTGCAGCTAGTCCAGGAAGTCGGGTGTCTGCTGTGTATTTCAATGCAAAAAGTCGCGTCTTTCGCCCTTTCGTTCTCAGTTTTTTTTTTGCGCTGTGCTCCTGTAATGTCTGATGTTGTATGAAAGGAACAAGCAAGCTGAACGCGAGAAATGTGAGCATTGTGTGCAGAACCCTGTAATTTCTTGCGAAAGCGAAGAAAACAGGCATGCAGGTCTCACACTGCCTCGGCAAAGGGTTACGTGCATTAAACACTATGTTCTTGCCTGGTTCTTGTCTTCCGAGCGTAAAGGAGAAGTAGTGGAATGACGATGAGGCTAGGTCATCTTAAAACCGAATTTTCGTGCAGCAAAGAACAGGCACAGCGCGAGAGGAACGAGTGACAAGAAAGACGAATGCTGCAGTGCGCGTGAGATGCGCTGCTAGTAGTCAACTGCACCAAGCACCACGAATTAAAGCCCATTCAGGCTTAACTTGCTCCTATTCGAAAGAGTACATGACACGCTCCGTCGAAAGAGCATACCATACCTTTTGAAGGCGCTAATGTGAACCAACCGAACACCGTCGACACCTCATCAGATAGTAGCCTAGCCCTCGCTCCGGTTCGGCCTAAACATAATTCGGTAAAATGGTCGCTGCAAAGTAAGCTGTCTGGTGAATGTTTCAACCTATTCTTATATTTATCCCCCATTGATAGCATAACTTGGGCTTGAGCGTGGGAACAAGCATCACAGTAAAGAGCAGAGTTATCGAAGCAAGTGAAACGAGACGACACCGAGCCGCTACAGCTTTCAGTTCCTGCTTTTTTTTCATTGCTTTCACTCGGTAGTAATGAAAAATACAAAGAGGGCGTGGCCTCCTTTTACGTTATCATAATCACAAATCTGCTAGCGCATTTGTTAAAATATCTCGGAAGTATGTTCTAAAGATCCTAAAGCATCAAGTAAAGCCACTCTCATCATTTACAAGTCAAGCCCACAACATAAAATAAAACTTGAACAGTACAACTAAACACGCGCGAGCACGCACCGATGTCTCTGGCCTCTGAGACGAAGTCCCGCAATCGAAACTGAAATCCGATCATTCCACGTGGTTGCCTAACTCATCACTACTGCTAAAGGAAAAAAAAAAGACAGCATAAGAAGTGACAAAAGTGCTCAGTGTAGCCTTTCGCCTTGGAGAAGCGCGCGGCGAAACGCACGCCATGATCGGCGACCGGCGGGTTATGTCCGGTCAGTTTCATTTTAAGGCGAAAACCTTTCACTCTCATTGTGACAGAATTTAAAAACAGCCACCAGCCATGTGATGGTGTTTCTGGTTTCTGCTCCAGTCAAGGCAGTTTAGACTCTTCAGAAAGCAGAATGAATAGGATAAATGTTGCAACCACAGTTTTGCCAATTTATTTCTTCGCCTGTTTGGAGTCAATAAGCCCAGTCTGTACGATGCCGCAGTAGGTTGTCTGACATTACTTGCCAGTTGTCAGACACAAAGTCACGGGCAGTAACGACTAATGCAAGATTGGCGCACACTGAATACGCACAAGATTCGTTTGCAAAAAAAAAGCAAAAAAAACCCGCCTCGCACTGGCTCACTCGTTGTCAGCGCTCCATAAGCGCTTGAGAAAGTGAGAGCACTTCTGGTTCTGATATCTTCCCTTCGCGCATGCAAAAAAGAAAAAAAAAAACAGCGCCAAATGCATTGTGCTCTGTGGGACTTGATCACTTTGATTCGGGGTGGTGACGAGTGCCATCTTCCCCACTAAATTCAAGAGGCTACTTCATGCCCTTTTTACTTTTTGCCATTTTTTCTACTTCTATTCATATTCTCACCCCCCCCCCCCCCCCCCCCTTCATTCAAGGCAATTCAGAGCAATATCTTCGATTCCACTCAAGACTAGAGCATTTTCTCCATCCTGCTTTTGCACCACCAAAAGTCTAGTCTACTCTTGGTCGTCTCCACTGCTGATGGGTTAATTTTGTTTGCACTACCCCTATCTCTAAATTTCAAAGCTACCCGGAGGCTCATCGCGTGTCCTCTGATGCCCGGATGTATAGCATTAGTCTCCCAAAACAAGTTTTATATTTTCTACACTGCTCCTGAATACTAAATCTGATAGATGGATGGATAAGGCTGAACCCTTTAAATCAGACCACGACTCACGCAGCCTAGCCGTGACTCGTAATATATTTTGTGCTTAAACACAGGCGAACTGCAGAACGGCGGGCGCTCGCGCACCCGCACCACATTCTATTTATTAGCTTTTACCAATGCGATCTGCCCGTGCGCTTCGCCAGAAAGGTCTGTGCGGTGAATATGAGACCCAATTCGAAGCGCTCGTTGAACACAAAAAACACATGCACTGTCTTCGCGGTCCTTTGTAGAAGGGCGACGTAGCAACATTGCTCGCAGCGAAGGGCGCGTGCGGCTGACGAGAGTGCGACAGCACAGGCGCTGTGACGTTCCTTCATTAAGCTTGGCGAGGTTGTCACAATAAGCGCACATCAGTCGACAGACCACTGCTTGGAGGTAACAGCAAACAATTTCACGCACACACAAAAAAAGAGAGAAATGACGCTTGGGCAGGCACCAAAGGAAACCTTCGTCATTATCTTCGACGGCGCCGACAGAAGGTCCGTTTCTCGCCTATTCTGCACCGGTGCTCCATTCGGGGGGATCAGTATATCCCCTGCGGGAGCAGTGCTGCCACCGGCGCAAGTGCTGACAGTAGCATCACGGACGACTGCAGTCATCTCGTTCAAATCAGGCAATAAGATGCGACCACTCCACATGTCCATTGTGCCGTGGGTGCACATGGTGGTCGCCTTGCAACCACAACGAAGATGAGGCAAGCACTCGCCGTGACACGGACGAGTGCTTGACTCTCAAGCGAGCGAACAATCAGAAGCCGCCCATGGATACACCGCCTCCTGGCCTGCCACGTCCACTACGGTGACCCCGGCGTGCTCGCAATGCGCGACAAGGCGCACGAGGTCTTGCTGTGCGCCTTGATCAGCACAGAAGCCAGATGGTCGAAAGGCAGCCAGTGCACCGGGGTATTTGCGGCGGCGTCAGCGGCCTGGAGAGGGAGACGAGCAGCAGCGCGGTAGAAAACCACCAGCGTGAGGTGGTCATCTCCACGATGGGGTCGTCCCGGGCCGCGTAGGAAGAGAACCTCCATGCGCAGGCTGCGGACGACCAAGATCTTGTGCGTGGCGTCGACTCCAACCCGAACCAGCTGCTCACGCTCGCCAGCTGACACTGAGGCAAGATGGCGAAAGCGCCTAAGCTGCATCGGGGTGTTAACCGCAGCGGCCAGACAGGGCAGTCGACCAGCAGCACACTCCAGAACCAGCAGCACGAGGTGGTCACCTTCAAGATGTTAACGATGCGATCCGCGTACGAAGGACCCACCACGCGCAGGCTGCGGACGACCAAGATCTTGTACCCGTCGTCGACTCCAACCTGCGCCAGCTGCTCATGCTCGCCAGTTGACGCTGAGGCGAGATGTCGAAAGCGCCTCAGCTGCATCGGGGTGTTAACCGCAGCGGCCAGACGGGGCAGTCGACCAGCAGCACACTACAGAACCACTTAAATTTTTACCAACCTAAATTTTACCAACTTAAAACCAACTTAAATTTTTTATGGCTCCCACCCTTTCTAAACATGATCGCTCTCTCAAGAGAGGGCGGAACGAAGGAGATGACTTTTCTCAAAAAAGAAAATTATCTTTTCCAAAATTTCACGTTATTCATAGGAAAGCAGAAGAAACACAAGCAAGACTAATATCTCTATTCCAGGTCTCAAAATACTTGACGGATGCCTTAGGGCTTGGCTACAAGGTATAAAAAATGGCCAGTGGCGACTTACTTCTTGAACTGCGCGACTGCATACAATACTCAAAAGTTGCAACCATTGTATCCATTGGGAACATCCCTGTCTCTGTGACCCCACATCGGTCTCTGGATACTGTACGAGGCGTCATCTCTGAAATAGGTTTTGTCCACCTTTCTGAAAAGGAAATGCTCGAAGGGCTTGCCGAGAAGTGATAGATGTGCACCGGATCAAGATCCGTAAAGATAACAAAGAAAGAGACACCCAACACCTGATCTTCACATTCAGCACGAGCACTTTACCCGAACCCATTGAAGTTGGCTACCTGAAAATAAATGTACGACCTTAGTACCCAACCCACGGAGATGTTTCAATTGCCAGAGGTTCGGCCACGGCCCACAGAGTTGTCGCGGCCGCAAAACTTGCGCAAAATGCCCTTCCAAGGACCACCAATCTGAAGAATGTGTTGCTACCCCGCGGTGTGGTAACTGTGAAGGAGACCATGCTGCCTACTCCAGGGCTTGTCCGTCCTGGAGGAAAAAAAAAGAAATAATTACTCTCAAGACTACTGAAAACATTTCTTTCAAAGAAGCAGAAGGCGATACTCTCAGACAAACAAAGTCTCCTTCACTGCAAAAACAAACTTCGCCGATGTGGTGCGTGGGCGCGCCGCACCACACCAGGCTTCGGCACCTGTCCAGGCCACATGTAGTGAGCCCGAGGCTGAGCCATCCGCGCCGTCTGGTGGAGTAGCTCGCGCTACTCCGCCAACCCCAAAGGAGGGGACGCAGACCCCCGGGTCGGCGGGCCCAAAGACCTCTTCCCACAGGTCGAGTTCAAACTCGAAAATCAACGTGCCTCCTGCACGGTCGTCCAGGGCCCAGCAGAGGCGATGGACACGACCCAGGGCAGCCCCGTGCCGTCCACGTCGGACGGTCAGCGGAGCTCTCTGGATCGGTCAAAAAAAGACAGGCGCCGAGTCACGGGGCCATAAACAACTTGTTCTAGTTCTTCACTCTGTACAAACAAAATTAAGATGACTTTCATAATACAATGAAACTGTAGAGGACTTCTAAACAACTTCAGTGACATAAAAAACATAGAAGCACACGCTCCTATCGCGTTATGTCTACAAGAGACAAATTTAGGTCCTCGTCACACAGATTTGCTAAAGAAATATACTGTCTTCCGTCGTGAGCGAGAGGGCGCGAGCAGACTTTCAGGAGGCGTAGCCATCATTGTGCAACCCGGAGTTGCAGCTCGAGAGCTCGCACTGAAAACTAGGCTCGAACCCGTAGCAGCCACTGTGGTTGCCTACAAAACCACTACATTATGTTCCATATATCTTCAACCACACCTCGAAGTAACACATCATGAATTGGAGAACCTTCTATAGAAGTTACCGGAGCCATACGTGGTAGCTGGAGATTTTAATGCACACTCTTGTTTTTGGGGCAGCGAGAAAACAGATAGCAGGGGTCATGTCATTGAGGATTTTATACTATCTAATATTTGTTTGCTGAATACCGGTAAACCTAATTATTGCTCTTCTAGCTCTGGAAAAATGAGTGTTTTAGATTTGTCTTTTAGTTCTCCATCTGTTTTTAGCGATTTTAAATGAGATGTTTTAGACAACCCCTATGGAAGTGATCATCTGCCTGTTGAAATCAGTCTGTCATCTCCATCACCAGTCACCCCTACAAAACCACGGCGTTGGAAAATTCATTTAGCCGACTGGCAACTTTTTGGAACAGAAGCTACTTTAGAAAAAATTGTTTTAGAAAATCTTAATGTCAACGAAATAAATGACCAGTTCACAACTTGTATCCTGGCTGCCGCACACTCGGCTATTCCGCAATCTTCAGGAGTAGTATGACAGAATCATAAAGTATGGTGGACTCGAGGTTGCAAAGAAGCAAAAAAACTGCAAAACAAAGCTTGGGGTATATTTCGCAGATACCCTACACAGGAAAACCTTAATAACTTCAATATGCAAGAGCTAGGGCTCGGTACATACGTCGGAATGCCGAAAAAGCATCATGGCAGAGCTTCGTTTCATTGATAAACAGCCCGATAACATTAAAAAAAAATGTGGGAGGGAATACACAAACTAGATGGTTGCCTCTCCCCATTCACAGTTCCTCTTCTGACAGCCCTTGGTGTACAGACAAATGTAAAACAACAAACGGATATTTTTGGTGAATATTTTTCCTATGTATCTAGTTGCTCTCACTATACAGATGCATTTTTACAATATAAAAACACGGCTGAAAGACAAAGACTGCCGACAACGGGCAATGGTCACTAGGCATATAATAGTCCAATTGCACTCCAAGAAATTAAAAGCGTACTTTCTTCCGGTAAACAGACAGCACCAGACCAAATCGTATCCATTACGAAATGCTCGTCCGTTTGTCCGAACCCGCTGTAGACTCACTTCTGAATTTTTTGAACAAAATATGGGTATCAGGAGAAATAGCGGAGGATTGGAAAAAAGAATTTATTGTACCACTGTTGAAGCCAGGAAAGGAGCCTACCTCCCCAAGCACAGGCCCACAGCCCTGACAAGCGTACTGTCAAAATCCTTTGAAAGCGTTCTGAACCTAAGGTTAATGGTTTTATTAAAATCCCGTGAACTTCTTGACATTCATCAGCGTGGGTTTAAGAAAGCATGCTCTACAACAGACCGTCTAGTCCGCCTTGAGAACACAGTCCGAGAAGCATTTAGACACAGACAACACTGCGGTCTTTTTTGATTGGAGAAAGCTTAAGACACCACATGGAGGTTTGGCATTCTGCGGGATCGTGGAGACCTCAGAGACCGCATCCTACCGCGGAGACCACGGTAGGATGCTGAAATGCTTGAGTGACTTTTTGTCCAATCGCTCATTTCAAGTACGTCTCGGTGCCACCTATTCTAAGAACTTCATTCATGAGAACGGTGTACCTCAATGATGCATTTTAAGCACTACGCTCTCCATAGTAAAAATGAATTCCCTAGCAAAAATAATTCCAAAGTCTATCGTGTATTCACTCCATGTCGACGATCTCCAGAATGCTTGCACATCCCCTAGCGTTACATCGTGTGAGAGGCAAATACAGCTCACAGTAAACAGACTAACAACATGGGCAGGCAAAAATGGTTTCAAGTTTTCCTCGCAAAAGTCAGTAGCTGTTCCGCTCTCGCTTAGAAGAGGACTGCACACTGATCGCACCCTTTTAATGAATGAGGCCACATTACCATGTCAAAGACGAGCACAAATTTTTAGGAATAACTTTTGACAAAAAACTCACATTTCTGCCACACATAAACACCCTTAAAAAGAAAGCTTCTCGCTCCCTGAATATACTAAAAGTACTGTCACGAAAACACTGGGGTTCCGATAGAAAATGTCTTCTAAAATTTTAGCGCTCGGTAGTACGCTCTACCTTGGATTGTGGATCTAGTAGCAGTAGAAGACCTTTATTCGGCCAAAATTTACAGGCAGCGAGACCATCATAACTCAAACATCTGGATCCAATGCATAATCTAGGTTTGTGTCTTTCCACCGGTGCATACAGAACGTCACCCATACCAGCCTGTATGTAGAAACTAACGAACAATCACTTGCAGACAGGAGCGCCATGCTCACATGTGCCTATACTCTAAATATCCGTTCACTGCACAAGCATATATGTTACCCAATCGCCACGAAGTGTCCATCTAGGACACTTTTTAAGCTACCCGGCCACTACTCTTGCGATTTGAAGAGACGTGCCAATACCTGGGCGTACTAGACACTTCACCACGCATTGCTCAAAGACAACATCCACTGCCACCATGGTACAATTTCCCTGCAGTCTGCGATTTCACCCTTACACAGTTCCGTAAAACAGAAATTCCACTCACCGTAAAAACAGCGCGCTAACACGGGACAAAGAAAGAGGACACGCACAAACACAGCGCTGAACTTACAACTGCATGGTTTATTGCACTGCTCGCCATAAATACCAGAAGGAAATACAAAAAAAAAACAAAAACAAAAGAAGGCGAAGAAGATATCCTCCTGTCGCATCATGTCGTCAAAGGCTATTCAAGATATTGAATCTCTTTTCTTGTCACTGCTTCGATGGAGTGCTAACGCATGACGCGCCTCTCTATCTATGATGAATGCGTCATATAGTTCACGTTTATGTTGATGATTATACCGCCTCAAAATCTGGCTTCGTCTAAGGTTAGGTGTACAATGACAGGCAGATACGTGTTTTGCCAGCGTGCTGCCGTATACCCCGTGCGGATGTTATTGGCGTGCTCTCGTAGACGGTCGTTTATGCAGCGTCCACTTTGGCCCACATAAGATGCGCCGCATGACAGCGGTATCTCGCAGATTACCTCCGTGTCACAGGTGGTGAACATTTTTTCTTGGCTCTTACTGCACCGCGCTGGTTTAAGGGCATCTTCGTTCACCATTCTGCAAAGCATATTGAGCTTTCTAGGTGCGGTTAGGATCAAATTCAATCCAGCACGCCCTACTATCTTCTTCAACGAGTGGCTGATCCCGTACAGATACGGCATAACAGCCATCTTCTCTCTTTCTTTGCGTGGCCTCATCGGGAGGCTAGATAGGCGGAAGTCTTTCAGGAGCTTGAAGCCGATCCCTAGAATGAGGGCATCCGGGAAACCCGCTTCGCGTAGACGTTTCAGCTGAGATTCCATGCCAGCTTGCTGTCGGTGATGACACGATCTTTTGAGGGCATTGTTCAAGGCTCCCAAGGCTATTGCTCGTTTGACAAGCATCGTATGCGCGGAAGAGTAAGGCAGAAGGCATTTCTTAGAGCTCGGAGCATAGCACCAGCACAGATGGTCCTCACTCGAGTACAACCGTAGGTCAAGGTACTGAAGTTGGCCTTCGTCAGGCAGTTCTTTCGTGAGTTCTTTCGTGAGTTGTGCGTGTCTTCTTTCTTCGTCCCGTGTTAGAGCGACGTTTTTACGGTGAGATCATGTACCAACTGGCCCGGCAACTATCCTTAATGCAGAAATTCCAAAACAACATATAATACAAGAATTTCTTACACTCGTAGAAAAGTACAGTACATTTACAGCGTTTTACACAGATGGTTCAAAAACAGATACTTAAAAACAGCCACCACATATGTGATGGTGTTGCTGGCTTTCTGCTGTACTCAAGGCAGTTTAGACTCTTCAGAAAGCGAAATGAATAGGATAGGATTTTGCACCAACCGTTTTGCCAATTTATTTCTTCGCCTGTTCGATGTCGATAAGCCCAGCATACATGATGCCGCAGCACTCAGCTGCAGGCCAGAAAGACGCGGGTTCGATTTCGTCCGCGGCGGCCGAATTTCGATGGAGGTGAAATTCTAGAGGCCCATGTACTTGTGCGATGTCAGTGCACGTTAGAGAAACCCCAGGTGGTCGAAATTTCTGGAGCCCTTCACTACGGCGTCCCTCATAGCCTGAGTCGCTTTGGGATTGATTGTAAAACATTTTATTCGCCGGAAAGAGCTTGGTAAGAGGTCGCGTTAAGTGGTCGAGAGTACATAGCCCTCGACGACTTTGTCAGCCCACGCTAAACCCCAATAAACCAAACAAAACCTATATGATGCCACAGTAGGGTGTCTGAAATTCCTTGCCAGTTATCAGTCCCAAAGTCACGGGCAGTGATGAGTGATGCGAGATGGGCACACACTGAATACGCACAAGATTTGTTTGCAAAAAAAACAACAAAAAAAACGCCTCGCACTGGCTCACTCATTCTAAGCGCTCCATAAGCGCTTGAGAAAGTGAGAGCACTTCTGGTTCTCTTATCTTCCTATCGCGCATGCAAAAAAGAGAAAAAACAGCGCCAAATGCATTGTGCTCTGTGCGACATGATCACTTTGAATCGGATGGTGACGAGTGCCATCCTACCTAGTCAATTCGAGAGGCTACTTCATTTCCTTTTTACTTCTTGCCATTGTTTTTCTACTTCGATTCATATTACAACCCCCCTCCCCCCTTATTCAACGCAATTCAGAGCAATATTACTTAGATTCCTGTGAAGACTAGAGCAATTTCTCCTTCCTGCTTTTACACCACCGAAACTCGTCTTCTCCTGGTCGTCTCTACTGCTGATAGGTTAATTTTGCTCTCACTACCCCTATCCCTAAATTTCAAAGCTACCCGGAAGCTCATCGCGTGTCCTCTGATGCCCGGATGTGTAGCATTAGTCTCACAAAACAAGTTTTATATTTTCTACACTGCTCCTGAATACTAAATCTGATAGATGGATGGATAAGGCTGAACCCTTTAAATCAGGCCACGACTCACGCAGCCAAGCCGTGACTCGTAATGTATACTTAGTGCTTAAACACAGCCGAACTGCAGAACGGCGAGCGCTTGCGCGCCCGCACCACATTCTATTTATTAGCGTTTACCAAAGCGGTCTGCCAGTGCACTTCGCCAGAAAGGTCTATGCGGTGAATGTCAAACCCAGTTCGAAGCGCTTTTTGAACACAAAAACGAATGCACTGTCTTCGCGACGTAGCAACACTGCTCGCAGCGAAGAGCGCGTGCGGCTGACGAGAGTGGGCCAGCACAGGCGCTGAGAGGTTCCTTCATTAAGCTTGGCCAGGTGGTCACAATAACCGCACATTAGTCGCCAGACCGCTTCTTGGAGGTAAAAGCAAACAATTTCACGAAAAAAAAACAAAGAGAAAATGACAATGTCGCAGGCACCAAAGGGAACATTCTTCATTCTCTTCGACGGCACCATCAAAACGTCAGTTTCTCGCCTATTCTGCACCGGTGCTCCATTCGGGGGGATCATAATATCCCCTGCGGGAGTAGTCCCGCCACCAGCAGCAAGTGCAGACAGTAGTATCAAGGTTGACTGCAGCCATCTCGTTCAAATGTCAGTAAGATGCGACCACTACACGTGTCCATTGTGGCGTAGGTGGTGGTCGCCTTGCAACCACAACGAAGATGAGGCAAGCACTCGTCGTGGCACGTACGAGTGCTTGACCCTCAAGCGAGCGGACAATCAGAAGCCGCCCATGGATACACTGCCTCCTGGCCTGCCACGTCCACTACGGTGACCCCGGCGTGCTCGCAATGCGCGACAAGGCGCACGAGGTCTTGCTGTGCGCCTTGAGCAGCACCGAAGCCAGATGGTCGAAAGGCAGCCGGTGCACCGGGGTATTTGCTGCGGCGTCAGCGGCCTGGAGAGGGAGACGAGCAGCAGCGCGGTAGAAAACCACCAGCGTGAGGTGGTCATCTCCGCGATGGGGTCCTCGCGGGCCGCGTAGGAAGAGAACCTCCATGCGCAGGCTGCGGACGACCAAGATCTTGTGCGTGGCGTCGACTCCAACCCGAACCAACTGCTCACGCTCGCCAGCTGACACTGAGGCGAGATGGCGAAAGCGCCTCAGCTGCATCGGGGTGTTAACCGCAGGCGCCAGACGGGGCAGTCGACCAGCAGCACACTCCAGAACCAGCAGCACGAGGTGGTCACCTTCACGATGGTAACGATGCCATCCACGTAAGAAGGGACCCACCATGCGCAGGCTGCGGACGACCAAGATCTTGTGCCCGTCGTCGACTCCAACCTGCGCCAGCTGCTCATGCTCGCCAGTTGACGCTGAGGCGAGATGGCAAATGCGCCTCAGCTGCATCGGGGTGTTAACCGCAGCGGCCAGACGGGGCAGTCGACCAGCAGCACACTCCAGAACCAGCAGCACGAGGTGGTCACCTTCACAATGGTAACGATGCCATCCGCGTACGAAGGGACCCACCACGCGCAGGCTGCGGAAGACCAAGATCTTGTGCCCGTCGTCGACTCCAACCTGCGCCAGCTGCTCATGCTCGCCAGTTGACGCTGAGGCGAGATGGCGAAAGCGCCTCAGCTGCATCGGGGTGTTAACCGCAGCGGCCAGACGGGGCAGTCGACCAGCAGCCCACTCCAGAACCAGCAGCACGAGGTGGTCACCTTCACGATGGTAACGGTGCGATCCGCGTACGAAGGGACCCACCACGCGCAGGCTGCGGACGACCAAGATCTTGTGCCCGTCGTCGACTCCAACCTGCGCCAGCTGCTCATGCTCGCCAGTTGACGCTGAGGCGAGATGGCGAAAGCGCCTCAGCTGCATCGGGGTGTTAACCGCAGCGGCCAGACGGGGCAGTCGACCAGCAGCACACTCCAGAACCAGCAGCACGAGGTGGTCACCTTCACGATGGTAACGATGCCATCCGCGTAAGAAGGGACCCACCACGCGCAGGCTGCGGACGACCAAGATCTTGTGCCCGTCGTCGACTCCAACCTGCACCAGCTGCTCATGCTCGCCAGTTGACGCTGAGGCGAGATGGCGAAAGCTAGGGGTGTTAACCGCAGCGGCCAGACGGTGGAGTCCATCAACAGCACGCTCCACAACCAGCAGCACGGGGTGGTCAACTGCACGATGGTAGCGATGTGGCCCGCGTACGAAGAGAGCCACCACACGCTGGGTGCGGACGGCAATGGCCTTGTGCCTGGTGTTGACTCCTCCAACCCAGACTGACCATTCATGGCGGCCAGCTGACGCCGAGACCAGGTGGCGCAAGTGCCGCAGCTGGTGCGAAGTGGTAGTCGCAGAATCCGTCGCCGGACGAGGGCACTGGGCAGTAGCGTGGTCCACGGCCTGCAACATAATTTGGCCACCTTCACGGTGATGACGGTGCGGGCTATATGCAGTGGGAGACACCGTGCGCTTGGTGCGGATCACGATAACGCTGTGCCCGGCATCGATTCCAAGCCCCACCAGGTGCTCAAGCTGACCAGCAAGCTCATCATCATCAGGCAGTGGAGTTTCGTTTCGATGGTGATTGGCCAACAAGCGACGGCTTGGCGACAGGTCGTAGCGGTGTTCCAGAAAACGGACAAACTGCACGATGTACTCCGCTGCGCTGTCGATGGGAGTGCCTGGGGCCAGTCTGGGGTGAGCCGACGTCTCGACCAGGAGGTCCAGCCTCTCGCCTTCTAGCCACTGCGCACACAGGGTAGCAGAAAGACTCCAGTACGACCATGGCTGTCGCTGTGCTTCTCCATCGGAGCAGGTGGCCCGACAGCAGCTTCCAGGAGACCAGAGGCGTAGGTTGCAACCTTTGGCTCGTGCGTCCCGCCGAGCTCCGGCCGCAAGAACTCCAGGCCTGTGTCAAACGTCGGTGCTACTCTCCCCGAGGACCACCGGGACCTTCGGCTTCGGTGTAACAGTGCGGAGCAGTTGAAGTAGCAAGGAAGCAAGGCCTAGCAGCGACGAATTTTCGCTGGACCACTCGAGCTGAACGCGATTCTAGAATGCGCGAGCGCTGCGCTGCGCAAGAATGGAGCGCGCCTCTTGTTTTCTTTTCTTCGCCGGACCCTCAGGGCAGCTCTGCGCTTTCTTTATTAGTAAGGCTTTATTATTAATAGACTAATATTTTTCGAATATCTCATTTGCTACTAAAAAGAATATTTGTACCGACAAATGTTATTTTTTCTGAGTTCCCTGAGCAAGTCTTGTTTTTTTTTTCGTGTTCCCGTCCATTAGAACACTTCCAACATAAACTAGAGTTTTGTTGCGAAATCAACACTATGTTAGTCGCCGAGCCATTTCGCGGGGCTCTAGAAAGGCCATGCTGCGCATGCGCTAGGAGCTGGTGACGTCACACGGCGCAGAGCTGGCGCGCGGGGGCCGCCGCCGGAGCCGCCGCCGCGCTCTCTCCATTGCCTCGCCGACAGTCTCACTCTCTCTCCCCCCCTCTCTGATGCGCAGTAGCGATTTCGCATCGCCCTCTGCGTGGTTTATGGTGTATACAAAAGTGGGAGTGGCTTAATTAGCTCTGCTATGCCAGGATATACGTAGCGTTAGGTGAGGGCGAGGTGTCCACATCTCGGTGGACACCTGAACCAGAGGGAAGGCGCATAACTACCCTCTTGGAACAGTGGACACCTCAACCATGCTTTAAGCTAAGTTGCGGCAGTGACAGGTGTGCGCTGCATGCGTTGGCATTGACAACGTTGTGCCAGAAAGGCAGCGCTGAAGCCATAGGCCGTCGGCGTTCGTTGTGTTCACTGACGTTGACAACGTTTTACACTCCGATAATTTTAAGGAAAAGAAGAGCGCATAACGGCTCCCTTGGTCAGTGGACGCCTGAATCGTGCTTATAGGTACGTGGGGGGATAAGAGAGAGATGGGAGCTGCAGGCATTGACAAGGTTGTGCCAGAAATGCGGCGCTGACGCCATAGGCCATCGGCGTTCGTTGTGTTCGTTGGCGTTGTCAACGTTTTACACTTCCATCATTTTAAGGAAACGAAGGCGAGCGCGCGCGGCGAGGCACGGCACATGATGATGGTATCAACTTTATTTTACACCAGATAAGGAGGCCCCCTACTCGACGCGTCCCCGGCACGCAAGCCTTGGTGACGGGGCCGGGACCTCCGCGATTAGAAGCAGGCGAAGAGGTCTTGACTGCTCGCTGCTTGTTCCGCCAGACGGATGGCTTGTTGCTGTGGAGCAGGGGCCTCGCTCCGCAGGAGGGCGTCCCAGGTTTGTCTACAATTTATATATGCCTTAGCCCCTGGGGAGCCAGCGCATTCCCACATTATGTGGTCGAGGGTTTCTCTCGCCCCACAGTGCTTGCACTTATCGTTTTGTTTATCTCTCTGAACATGATATGCCCAGACCGGGTTTACGAAGTTCCCAGCTTGGAGGCGCCGCAATGCGATCGCCTCCCTATTGTTCAGACTTTTATCCGATGGTGGCAGCAGTCACTTTAGTAACCTATAATTTTCAACAATATCTGTACAATTTTTCAGATGCTCGTCTATGTTCCGGCAGTGGGGCGGCTCCACAGCTACCCGGAAGTAGAGCGCTCGGGCTAACTGGTGGGCCGTGTCGTTGCCAGGAACGGACGCGTGTGTGGGAGTCCAAATTAGGCTAATTTTTCTGTTTAGCCGTCTACTGGCCAGAATCCTTGCCGCTTCCGGCGAGATCCTACCCTTTCCAAAATTATAGATGGCCGTTTTGCTATCGCCTGCCAGTTGTGCGTAGTGACGTAACTTGTTCCTCGCGCATGCGCAATATGGTCGCGAAAGACCACGCGAAACGGCCAGACTGTGGGCAGTGTAGCTCACGCAACAATATATGGCTACGCACAGATGTTGCTTTCCCAATCCTTCAGGTTTAACCACAGCTAAACCACAGCCAATTTTTTCGGTGTAGGGGCCGTATGGATTCTTGTATTTCTACTAGTTTTACCAGAAGCGGGTCGCTTGGTCGGCGGTGATCGCGTCCCACGTAGGCGTCAGCCAGCGGGGATGAACTTGTCTCCGCGGCTGGCTTGTTATGTGGGCTTTTATACGTTCCCTCACTGAGTTTGTCATACGTATCTAGGAGTTCCTGCGTAGCCGTTCTCGGTGGTACACCGACGAGGGCCAGCTTGTAGGCTTTTCTGAGCTTAGTGTACAGCTTTTCTATTTCGGCTCCTCAGGCGTTCAGGTAGGGGACTGCATACGTTATCCGACTGACCGTGAATGCCAATATGAGTCAGAGGTTGTGTTCTTTTAATCAGTTGGGCCTGTTGGTCATCTTGTAACCATTCTGGTCGCTTGCTATATATGGCTTGAACTTGGTGGTCTAGTGTGTGCGTAGCTCTTCCGTTGTGCAGTATGTGAAAGTCTAAGAATCTAATATTTTGCACTACCGGGGTCATCTGGTTGTCTAAGTAGAATGGATGCTTATTGGCGATAACCTTCGTCCTTATGTTTCCTACTTGATGAGTAGGAATTGATTTTTCTGCCGGCCAGCAGAGGCTGCCTCTTTTAGCGATCTGCTTTGTACAGTGTTCGCCGTTCGCTGTAGCGCTTCTTGTTTTTGTCCTTCCGAACCGGTCGTTGTCCAGATTATAAAATCGTCCGCATTTTGCGATGGATGCCGGGGATGTCTTCTAGGAGTTCGGCTAGCTTTCTCGTCGCTATGTTGACCAGTGCTGGGGAAAGCACTGATTCTTGTGGGGTTCCCTTAATTGTTAGGTGTGCGAGTGTATGGGTTTCGTGCGCAGGTCTCCTATGCCGATGGTGGCTGTGCGATCTTTTAGGAAAGTCTTGACAAACTCGTAAGTTCCTTGTTCGCAGTTAGTGGCTGCCATGGTTCTCGAGTGTGAGCTGATGCAAAAGCCCCTTTCAGGTCTAGGGCTAGGATAGCTTAGAGTGTTGCTCGTCAGAGGATTTTGAATTTCTTCCGCTAGTTGCAGTAGGACGTCCTGTGCTGAAAAGTGTGTTCTAAAAAAATTCGCTGTGGCTTAGCTAAGGTTAAGCCTGGATAAGCGAAAAGCTCTCGCTGCTTTTCAGCCAACTTCCAAGCTACCACTTCTGGATCGATGTTTCTGCGCCGTACGGCTGTTGCGTCTTCTTCTCCTTCCATGGCGAGTGTCTGCGCCTGTTCTATGGGCAAGCGCGCCTTATACAGGGTGTTTCACGTAACCGGAACCAAGGATTTAAAAAAAGCGGCAAACCGCAGCCCTCTGAAACCAACGATATATTGTTCGCCACCACGTGGCACTCCCCAGAATATATTTTTATTGCGCTTAATTAGTTAATTAACTAAGATGAATTATGCAAATTTTCAAATATTCATTTTAGTGCCAAGACCGTTACGGTAGGTTGTAGAGCAGGTTTATAAACAACCAATCCAGTTTATTGTAGCATCTTATCTCCTACGGGGTCCTTTTTTCCGGCATCTGAAGAAAGCCCGCGAAATGTGAAAAAATACCACGTGACTGCGCTCGTGCGCTACCATATTGCAGCGCTCTCAACGGCGCTTTGACGAAAGGGGCGTGCCCGCTGACCGTGGTGAAGTGAACGGCTGCCTCTCTTTTACGTTTTTACTAGGCGTGTGCGAATATCAAATTTTTCGAATACGAATCGAATACGAATACTTGGTTCCGAATATCGAATCGAATATCGAATAATCAAGGACAGACGCATTTAACCACTACAAAACATTTATTTCAGCACCCAAGAACATCACAGTTCAACTACCAGTGATGAAATGAGCACAAAAGGTGTGTGTGGCTGCACAAAAAGTATCAAAGTATCGAACATTGTTCTTAGAAGAGTGGAAATAGTGGAAATATCAGAGAAGATGGCTATAGTACACAGCATTGATCAAGGCTAGCTTGCCATAAGCACAAAAGCGTGTTGCTGGGATGAACGTAAAAGGTTGTCGTGAAGGAAAAACCGGCTGTTCCACATGGTCAGGCAGAAGTAGTTCCCTTCTAGCTGAAACGACTTCTCCAGCCAAAGAAAATGCCCTCTCAATTGGCACTGAACCGACACGTATTGCGAGGTATTTCGTGCACAGCTCTGACTATACCAGCTTCGCAGGTATAGCCATAAAGAAGTTCACCGGCGCAGTCAGCTACTTCATGGCCCAACGTTACGCATTGCTCTGGGCGCCGCGATGTTGTTATGTCTCTGTCGATAGGACTTGCGGACCGAAATGAACGCTGGTGCTCGCAATAAAATATTCGGCTAGATACGAATATTCGCGTCGTGTCGAGTATTCGAAACAGCACGAATACCTGGATTTCGAATCGAATACGAATACTAAAAATATAATATTCGAATTATATTCGAAAATTTCGAATATTCGCACACCCCTGGTTTTTACACTAACATCCTAGCGTGCACGAGGAGGAACGGCAGCGGCCGACCGGCCCGCAGTCACCAAGTCTCGTGCACTGCGGTGCTTTGGTATCGTTTGCGTACGCTACAGGCCGAATACAAAGACCTGGATAACACGTGAATTTCGTCTTCATAGGAGCGTGCAACCAAATATAAGGTTCAATGGCGCGATGGGCAGTGCGGACGATTTGCTCACAGAGTGGCTTGTTGAGCCCGACCAGAACATAGAGAAAAGAGTACGAGCTCCAATTCGTTCTTGATGTTGCAACGCACCACGTCTCTAGCTGCGGCGATAACGTTCTTCTCGGCACGCCAAGCGCACGATCCGGCCAACGGACGGGGGTGTCATTCACGCGCTTCAGATGTCCTGTGATCGGTACATCGCCCAGCTCATGCTAATAGGAATTCATACACCAGATCGCGATGTGTCCCGGCTCGGATATTTTTGCTCGCAGCTGGGTCATTCCACGCGAAACGTTCCAGACCACAAAAGCGACCACCGCCGAATCTTTTGAAAAAATTGGTCAAATTGGCGATTATGTGAATAGTTTCAACGAAGTGTCTTTCTCGAAAAAAAAAAAATTCTCACGTGAGCGCTCTTTGAAGTTTCTGTGAAGAAGCAAAAGTTGGTTGGAGCTAAAAATTGTTAAAATCAAACGCGAAACAGGATACAAAAATAAATCTTATTCTAGAATATTTCATTTGCGTTGTTCTTTAATATGACTATATTATTGAAACCATGCAGGAATTTTCCGCGTTTTCTTGGTTCAGTAAAAAAACAAGAAATGTGGCGTTTTGAGAATTTTTTTTCTCGCATAAACGTCATTAACATTTCAGCCTCAATATTTTTTTCCTTTCATCCGTTGCAGTAGCTTATGCCAAAAACAAAATTGATAAACTAAGTGCTATAGTTAAGAAAATAACTTCCAAAGTTCGCAAAAAGTGACTTTTCGCTGAGAAGAAGGCACTCCAGGTAACAATAAATGTGATGGCTCATTATACACACCAAAATGGATGCTTCCAATTTAGAAATTTTAATTCGAGTAAATTTAGCTTGACGTGAGCAATATTTTTGAAGCCCGCAGTCAGCCTCTCGGTAGATACTGCCGAACTGTGCATGAGCGCTCGCCTCAGCTTCGGGAGGTCGGGGGTTCGATTCCCGCAGCCGCCGGTCTACCCAGCCGGTCAAACCAGTGGGAACAGGTGGTCCCCCGGGCCTAGCGCTCGGCTCTCCAGGAGTGCACCGCATGGGAAGGTAGCCTGTGCCTCAAAACTCCCGTCGAACGTGGGCAAGAAACGACATGGGAAGTGGTGGAAGTTGCAGTTGAACTGCCGAACTCGTCAGGCCTCGGCGAGGAACATACAGCCCGACGCTCTTCAAGGCTTGAAAAGCGTAGTGTTCCGACTCGCATAACGAACTGTTGCACGGCCGCCGCAGTGGCTCATTGGCTATGATGCTCGGCTGCTCTGCCGAAAGACGCGGGTTCGATCCCGGCCGCGGCGGTTGAATTTCTTTGGAGGAGAAATTCGAGGCCCGTGTACTGTGCGATGTCAGTGCACGTTAAAGAACCCCAGGTGGTCGAAATTTCCGGAGCCCTCCACTACGGCGTCTCTCATAGCCTTAGTCGCTTTGGGACGTTAAACCCCTTAAACCAACCAGCCAACTGTTGCACGAAATTAACGCCAGTTTCGTTAGACTTCGTATTTCTGGCTGTAAAATGAGAAGACCACTTACTACGAATCTCTGATACAACGAACGCAATACACGCTACCGTCATGCTATAGTTATAAGTGGGCTCGACTGTACTGGATCGTGTGCCGCATCTACGATTTTCCATTGGCATTGCTTCGCATAACCAGCGCACGGCCCAAAGCTGCTGAAAGAAGCTTTGTTCTAACGAGCTCTCAGTGCCAGTAGGGGAGGCCGCAACACGGAAAAATCTCCCGAGCGCTTTGTTCGAAGCCTGAGAGGAGGACGGTTCTTGATACTGCAGCCCGCATTGGGCTCACTACTGGTACGTGGAGCTCTTCCTAATTCTTTTTGTTCATTTATTTGATTTTATAGAAGAACAATGCCACAGAGGCATCAATCCCAGTTACAACAGGGACATCCAAGGGATGTGCGTGCGAAATCTGGAAAGAACATGCGGATGTTTTCAGGAAGTGCGGAGAAAATCTAAGGGAGGTCCGTAGGAAGTCCCTGAGGATATTCGTGCAATTAACAGTAAATATTTCTCTGGAAATTTTTATGTGCACAAGAGAAAAAACTTGCTCGGCCAATGTGAAAAGTATTCGCAAGCCTAATTTAGATTTTCTACTAATCAGGCGTGAAGAAATGACTACACCTCATTGCAATGGTGTAGTTGCTTGGCCCAGTGCTGACATTTTTACAGGTAAAATCTGCTCAACATCGCACGCTTTCATGGCAAGCATGACTAATAACAAGCATATGCGAAACACAGGCTGCAGAAATGCTACAGATCAGAAGTCACGCAGCGCCAACACATTGAACATACAGGTGTTTCAGCTAAGACTTCACACAATTTTTAAAAACACACTTCTTGAGTTAGAGGACCGCTTTTTCGGCATACCATTGTCAGCAGTGTAGTACAAAAGAATACAACTAAGACGTGCTATCTAGAAGGCTGGTTAACTAATATTGAATAGCTAACTTTTTAGCTATTACTATTAGGCTCTCTAATTATTGAGAAGCGTCTAGCTTAATGTAAGTAATATCCATATCAGTTTTCAGAATTTCTGAAACGCGGTTACCGCCGGCGCTGGGGCCCAACAAAGTTTGTGTACATCGCGCCAAAATACATGTGCTTTCGAGAAGCTTGCCAGCAAAGAAACCTCTCCAGCGCACGTAACTCGTCGAAATAGCCAAATGATTAATCTCGAACGTCCGCCAGTGCTCCATGGAATTAAAGGGCCTCAGAAAGGGGTTCTCAATAAAGTTGCGGCATATCTGTGATGTTAAATGACACTGCTTCACAAATATCCTCCAGCAAGAATTTTTTAAATGCGTTTTGTGGAAGATGAGGTATACACTACTCTCGTCTCGTCAGTTTTCTCACGCCTACAGTGAACTGTACTCACGCCATAACGTCGGCGCTCATCTGCCCTTCTGCGGCCCTTTAAGCACCAGCTAATTTGTGCAAGCATTGAGTGCATGCATGAGAACAATAAAATACTGAAGGACGGAGGGGAGATTACGCTTGAAAGACTAGCCAACCTGTATACGCAATGCCTTGTGGCCTCGAGCGTGCCAGAAGCTTGGAAGAACGCTAAAATTATCTCAATTCAGAAGAAAAGAGACGTCAAGGACTTGAAACTTACGGTCGTTTGCCTACAAAGTATTTAATAAGGTAATCGCTAATAGTAAGGACAACCTCAGACGTCAATCAACCAAATGATCAGGCAGGCTTTTGTAAATGATAATTCGACAATATACCATATTCACACTCAATCAGGCGATAGAAAAATGCGCAGAATATAACCGACCCTATATAGCCTTTATTGTTTACGAGTAAGCATTTGGCGCAGTGGAAACCTGAGGTGTCATGCAGGCATTGCGCAATCAGGGTGTAGAAGAGTGTTATGTGCAAATAGTGGAAGGTATCTATAACGACTGAACAGCTACCCTAGTCCTCCATAAAGTCAGCGACAAAATTCCAATAATGAAGGGTGTCAGGCAGGGAGACGTACACGATCTCGCCAATGCTATTCGCGGCCTGTTTACAGCAGTTATTCCGAGGCCTGAATTGGGAACAGTTAGGGATAATATTTAATGGAGAATACCTAAGTAATCTGCGATTCGCTGATGACATTGGCTCTGTAAGTCACTCAGGACATGAGCTGCAAAGCATGATCAATGAGTTAGACAGGCAGAGCAGAACGGTGTGTCTAAAAATTAACACGCAGAAAACCAAAGTAATGTTCAACAGTCTAGCAAGGGCACTGGGTTTAGTACGTATCGGCTATGCTGCCATGCAACATGGTTGCAGCCGAGCTTTTATTCAAAATTTTTCCTGGCTGCCGACACTAACGACTTCGTTAATAAAAGCGCTTTTCGACTTCTACAACTTCGATTTCGACGTTATATTGCTTCAGATGCGCATTTTGTGTTTGGCTAGCGGCGTTCCACGGGACTCTTTCAAATGTCGAGGAGTCCAGAAGGTGGTGAAAGATCTGTGAAGGTTGGTTTTCCTTCTGTAACTGACTTTAGTAGCCGAACCCCAACAAAACCTTGACATCAAAATTCGGCGCGTTCTTTAGTTCAAATCTAGACGAGCCTAGCAGATATATCGCGCCTTCTGCGGCTCCCAGGAAAACTGCTTAAGCTGGCCTAGAAAACTGAAAAGAAAAAAAAAAGAAGAAAATGTGGAGCTGCGTGGTCAAAAACAATCGGCGCCGCCATCTGCTAATTCCGAAAACTGGCCACAGGTTATTTTCTGGTGGTGATTAGGAGATTTGTAACTGTTTGGAATAAAACGAAAAAAAAAATGCGCGGTCTAGTTCAGCGCCGTCACAGGCAGCGTTGAGCCTGGTTGAGCCGTATTTTTGGTATGGTGGATAGAAGGGGGCAGTGTGACGGGCGGGAGCCGGTGGGGCGCACAGAGGATCGATAAAACTTGTGTATAGCGTTACTTGCAGCTGACGTGGCTGTTGAAGGGGGCGGCGCGGGGCAGCTATAGCACGCGCGTCGCGTTAATTTTGCATCGCGTTTGAAGTTTTATTGTGATGCGCGGTGCAGACATCACGAAATGTATGCAGCTCAGAGATGCATTAATAAGAAGAATGAAGCTTCTGCGGAGAGCAGAGAATGAAAAGATTTGTTATTTGCTACATCGCAACGCGCAGCAGAAGGTTAGCCATGCGATTTAAAAAAGAGGAAGATCTCATTTTACATTCGGAAGCAGCGCATTATTTTCCCTCTGTACGCGCTGGTTTTCGCTAAGGGCTTGGTGTTAGCGCAAGTCAACGTGGAGAGCGAACAACTCGGAACGCTGACAATTGTAATTTGTCGATCTGCCGCAAATATAATTAGTGGCCACAGAAAAAAAAATGCACTAGTAAAGCCGCGCGTGATAGCACGCGGCAACGACACGTATTCGTCGTTGTGTTAACTGTCCGCATGCCCAGCAGCATGCCTTTTGTAGAAACTGTAGCTTTTTTAAAAGGAAATAGGTTGCATATGTGGGTGCTTTGGCGAACCTCAACATGCGCTAAATATTTTCCATCACTGGTTTTGTTGTACAGGTCTACAAAACCAGAGGAAATACTTTATTACATGGCAAAGCAGTTCACATACACACAACATCCACAAGAGCATGAATGGTGCTTTTTATTAGTGCTGTAATCGCGATGCACCCATCAGACCGAGCAAAACAATGGTCTTCACCTGACTCAGGAAAGACAGTTGGAATCGCGTCCACAGTCAGTTGCGGCCGATCACGACGTGGAATTTAGACAAAAGTCCCCATTTATCACATCCCGAAAAGTCCTTTCGATGTACTTCGATCCGAAGTGGCGTTCGCAAACGACACATTCTGTTGTCAGCTCCTTGTCAGTACGTTTGATATTTCGCGACCACAGTTCACGTCGAGCTGCGTCTTTAGGCGGTCTGAAAAGGGAGGTAAAAGGGAGGTCTTGTCTTTGCACGTTCTGTACCCGCTTCTGCACCCGGGTACAAAACTTGTTCGCGCTTTCGACGCCATGAGTGCACGCAGCGTTGTCAAATAATCACTGTTTCACACGTGCGACGCTTCCCAGCTTGTAAACAAGCGCAGCCTACGCAGCCTACCCTTGCCCAGCGCCCCTCGTCTGCGCTACTGCATGCACCAGCCCGGCAGCTTGTCCTTGCACGCCAGGGAGCTTCAGCGCCCCTTGCGGCGCCGGGAAATTTCATCGCACGTCGCGCCCCTCCCTCACAAAGCGCGCATACGTCGCCCGTCACACTGGCCATTACTATATATCCACCGTATTTTTGGGAAACGTAGTGTCGTAGTCTCGACGTTAGCTTACGTTGCAGAGAAGTTTGAGAGGTAACGCTTGGGAAGACCGTTTTAAAATTTTCAAACACTGACGTGTCGTGGTGTAGAAAAATCCTTACTCATAATAGAGTATTATTGGGCCTCATCGATTATCCGCCTCTGGCAGCCCGCAGGCTGCCTGCGGGCTGCCCGAGCGCGGCGCCAGGCGCTCGATTTTCTCGGGTTGCTCCGCCCACTTCCGGTGGCTGCGGTTGTGTTTCTACCCCCCCCTTCCCCCCCCCCCCCCTAACTCTCTTTGTGTGTTCCCGTCACATCTGTATCCACTTAGGCCACGCCCAGAGGCAGTGTGTGGTTCTGCGAAAGTGGTCTTTCTTCATGCACGCGCTCCCGTGCAACCTCCTGACAGGTAGAACCGAACACGAGGGACCGATTTCCCAACCCGGCGCACCATCATCTGGGCCCCAGCACATGCGGGGATAGAGGGAAATAAGGTAGCGGACACTACCGCCCGCGCGCTTAACCACCGGGCATCGCCTCTTTCACCGCCTGATCCGGCTACTGATTTTAATCCGGCTATTACTTTTCGGGAGATCTCTCTCCTGTATCAAAACGCTCACGGCCGATACCCACCCCCCTGTAAAGGCCTCAAAAGGCAGAGGAGCGTTGGCTACTTCGCCTCTACACCAACACGGTACTGTGCGCGGCAGTGCTCAAACATTTCAATTCGGCTTTTTCGGGCGAGTGTCCACACTGTGGGGAAGTGTTTGCGGACACGTATCACATGGTGTGGGCATGCCCTGCCAATCCTGCTTTCCCACCCCACCCCCACCCCACCCGAGAGGACTGGGAGGCTGCCCTGCTCGGCTGCTCAACTCTCCAGGACCAACGAGCCCTGGTGACAAGAGCCCGGGCCGCCGCGGAGGCCACAGGGGTCCCGGACTAGGGATCCCTCCTAGTGATTGTGAGGGCCGGGCCCTTCAGGGCCTCTGTATATAGTATAAATAAATGTTTTACACCACCACCCATTCGACTCCTGGATTCCACGTACCACCACTTCTGCCTAACTGCCACGACGTGTTTTCCGGAGTCCCCCTTAAACGGCACGCAACGCAGCAGTATTGACCCTGCGACTTTGTGTGTGCATCTGCCAGGGTGACATGACTCAATGCCTGCTGCCACCTGCGGAGACGAGCGTCTGCCATTCAACCGCATCTCGCTCTTTTGTCAACAGCGGGGTGACGACGCTGCAGCTGTTCGCCTTTGGGGCATTTCCTTGAAACAAGATATGAGATCCGACTAGCCCGACAACACGCTCTTCTGGACACTTCCGAGTATCCAAGTGCATCAGCCGAGGAAAACGACGAAGCGGGCAACGACCTTGGAGCACCCGGACGAAGTCCCTACGATTGGTCGGAAAAGGCGGGAAGATCTCGGGAGGGTCTATTTAAAGCGCTCGACACGTTGATCGAGAAGCGATTCCCTGAGCGATTCCTTCAGCGTTTCCCTGAGACTTCTCAGCTTTTACCTTGTTTGTCTTTTTTTGTAAATAATCATGTAAATATGTGACTACAGTTTTCCCTTCACTTCCCCCACTCCCCGTCTCCGGCCCACGTTCCTTCCTCCGTCGGCACAGCGGCGGTGCTCCTGGACCCGATGCCTGGTGGAACACGCTACTAGCCCTGCAAAACGTAACAACTGGTGGCAGCGGTGGGGTCGTCCACGCTTGGTCCTTCAGCAGTGGTGAGCGCTTGACTTTCTTTAAAAATCTGCCGGGCTGATAACTCTGGAAATTTATCACTACCTGTAGATGTTTTTCTCCTCGTGCTCGCTAATGCATTTCACGTAGCAGCTTGTATTCAAAGTCCTCGTTCGAGAATTGCCATAGATTTGAGCAAACTAAAGAAGCCAGAGTTGATGTTGCTGTGTGAAAAACTGGGTATTGAGGCCAGGAAAAGTCACAGAAAGCCGCAGCTGATTGAGGCTATTAAGGAATGTGGTGCTAAGGAGGAGGGTGACAAAATTTTGGAGACCTGGGAGGTCATTCAGGAGGGAATCAGGAACGCTAAGGAGGAGGCCGACAGGATAGAAAAAGAACGCCTTTGTCTCAAGGAAGCCGATGAAAGGCAACTTGCTCTAAAGCGTTTGGAGTTGCAAATTTTACTGGCGAAGCGCGCCGAGAGGAATTCGACATTAAATCAGAAGGTTTCAGCGCGAAGTGAAATTAAAATCGTGAATGAAAACTGCGTGTCTTTGCCCATTGCCCGCGTTGCGATCGAGAGCCCGCTCGGGTTGCGTCTGACCGAGGCAGCCGTCTCCCAAAACCTGCCTAAGCAGCATCCCTAGATTTTCTCAAATCGCTTGGATATGCTGCCCAAAGAAAAGGGCCTTAGTTTTGGAGATAACGCTGCGCAGGTCCTCACCATTTCGAAGGCTCGGGAATTCGCAGCGCCAGCAGAGCACGTAGTTGAAGAGGGCAAACCGGAACCTGTAAGCCCGAAGCCTGTAAATTCTCACAGTGGTGAGCCAGAGCCGGCTCTAGTAAAGACTGGCGATGAAACGAACGCAGGCGACTTGAACCGTGACGGCTCCGCGTTACCTAATGACGAGCCAGCCCAGGACTTACTCGCTTGTAGCACAGGGGTAAAGAGTACCGATAGTAGTGCAGGCTATAGTGAGTCTTCCGAATCAGGCGCAAGTGATGAGCTGGGGCTAGGAGAGGAATTGAATACCAATCTTGTGTTGCCCCACTCAGATGGCTTTCTCGAACTCCTTCGTGTGGACAGAGAAACGTTCGCCGCTGAGCAAGAGAAAGACCGAACTCTACGAAACTTGAGTCACCAAAGTGACATGGGTTTGTCAGGGAAGAACATACCTTTCCAGCTCCGTTCTGGCCTGCTATACCGCCAGTATAAGGATAGGAAAGGTATCCAACACGACCCACTTATTGCCCGCGTCGCGATCGAGAGCCGCTCGGGGTGCGTCTGACCGAGGCAGCCGTCTCCCAAAACCTGCCTAAGCAGCATCCCTCGATTTTCTCAAATCGCTTGGATATGCTGCCCAAAGAAAAAGGCCTCAGTTTTGAAGATAATGCTGTGCAGGTCCTCACCATTTCGAAGGCTCGAAAATTCGCAGCGCCAGCAGAGCATGCGGGTGAAGAGGGCAAACATGGCCCTGTAAGCCTGATAAACTCTCACAGTGGTGAGCCAGAGCAGGCTGGATCGCAAACTGACGATGAGGCGGACGCCGGCGACTTAACCCATGACGGTTCCGCGATTCCTAGTGACGCGCCACGCAAACCAACAGCGAGGGTTTCCACAGAACGATAGCGTACAGAGGTGGCCAAACGGGAAGAGTTAATTAAGGGGAAAGTGCGGCTCATGTTGACTGCTGCACCAAAAACCGGACAACCGTGTAACCGCCCCAATTTGGCACCTCAGCGATCAAGAGTTCGCACGCTCCGCATGAAAGGAACTCAAGCTAAGAGGGCGCAACGCGCGAACCAAATCCGAGAGAGGGGGATACGCTGGCACGGCATTCGCACCCGTTCGTTCCATTCTCGCGTTCTGCTTTCTAAGCGCCAGCCAAACTTCAGAACCGCGAGACTTGGACGAGGAACAGTTCAGGGTCCCAAGCTGAAGTTCCTAGCCTTGTGTCATTTTGCACCTGCTAGAGCAGCTATCGGACCGCGGCCGCGCAGGGGGCGGCTGAAGAATAGGAATCAGTAAATTCCTTGAGTCGAAACGCTCTTTGTGGGCGGATTCGAGGAATAATCCCATCTTGAGTTTAATGCTTGTTTCTTTCTGTTCGTTTAACTTCTGTGCAAAGATGAGAGCGAAATTTTGGAGCTTGGCATTGCGGGACTCAGTTTACATGCGTTGCAGAAAAATGCGAGGTAATGGCAACGCTGATGGCCTCAGCCGAAGCTTTCTCATGTAATGCCCTTTCCAGACTCCCCACACGTTAATCCGCTATGCAAATTTGTATTTTCTTTTTGCCTGAATCATTTTTTGCCTGTTTTGTATGTGTGTTCAGCAGCTCCACCTTGCCTTTTGCTCTCACGGGAGGTGGCTTTCTGTGACATAAACCGTGCTGAGGCACCCTTCAAAATCTTAGGAATTTTTCCTCCCTTTTGGCTAAACAAGCTCTGTGTATTCTGGTTTGCTCAAACTTGGAAGCTTTCGGAGGAGGACGTAAATTTCACGCGACACCTCATTTACTCGAAGGAGGTTTTGTTGACCGCAGACAGCTTGGCAGGTCTTAAAGTTGGTTTGGCGCTTTCTGCTTGCTGGGCTTTGTACCTTGCTGGTTGAGACCGTTACAGCTGTCAACGAAGCAAGAAGAACCTTTGGGCCCAGCTATGACCAAAAGCCGAACGGACACAACTCCAGGTCTCTGCGCGCAGCAGCGTTGGCTGCAACCACTGCGAGACCTCTTCGGGCGGGGGACGTGCTGTTGTGTTTCTACCCCCCACCCCCTAACTCTCTTTGTGTGTTCCCGTCACATCTGTATCCACTTAGGCCATGCCCAGAGGCAGTGTGTGGTTCTGCGAGAGTGGTCTTTCTTCATGCACGCGCTCCCATGCAACCTCCTGACAGGTGGAACCGAACACGAGGGACGCATTCGACTCCTGGATTCCACGTACCACCACTTCTGCCTAACTGCCGCCGCGGTGGCTCAGTGGTTATGGTGCTCGGCTGCTGGCCCAAAAGACGCGGGTTCGATCCCGGCCGCGGCGGCTGGAATTTCTTTGGAGGAGAAATTCTAGAGGCCCGTGTACTGTGCGATGTCAGTGCACGTTAAAGAACCCCAGGTGGTCGAAATTTCCGGAGCCCTCCACTACGGCGTCTCTCATAGCCTTAGTCGCTTTGGGACGTTAAACCCCATAAACCAAACCAAACCAAACCACTTCTGCCTAACTGCCACGACGTGTTTTCCGGAGTCCCCCTTAAACGGCACCCAACGCAGCAGTATTGACCCTGCGACTTTGTGTGTGCATCTGCCAGGGTGACATGACTCAATGCCTGCTGCCACCTGCGGAGACGAGCGTCTGCCATTCAACCGCACCTCGCTCTTTTGTCAACAGCGGGGTGACGACGCTGCAGCTGTTCGCCTTTGGGGCATTTCCTTGAAACAAGATATGGGATCCGACTAGCCCGACAACACGCACTTCTGGACACTTCCGAGTATCCAAGTGCCTCAGCCGAGGAAAACGACGAAGCGGGCAACGACCTTGGAGCACCCGGACGAAGTCCCTACGATTGGTCGGAAAAGGCGGGAAGATCTCGGGAGGGTCTATTTAAAGCGCTCGACACGTTCATCGAGAAGCGATTCTCTGAGCGATTCCTTCAGCCTTTCCCTGAGACTTCTCAGCTTTTACCTTGTTTGTCTTTTTTTGTAAATAATCATGTAAATATGTGAATACAGTTTTTCCTTCACTTCCCCTACTCCCCGTCTCCGGCCCATGTTCCTTCCTCCGTCGGCACAGCGGCGGTGCTCCTGGACCCGATGCCTGGTGGAACACGCTACTAGCCCGGCAAAACGTAACACTGCCCAGAACGCGTTCGTTTTTCTCTGGCTGGGCTACCCTAGCTGGGCGGTTTCGGGCTGCCAGCGGGCGGCCCAGTTCTTTCCTTCCTCCATGGAGCGGCCAGACTCGCCAGGGCGATTTTGTGTGCTGGCAGCGCTCGGGCAAATAGCCGGCGACAGAGAGGTGTGTCCGTGGGTGTATGTAGCGGGAAGCTCGCGCGGCCATTTTTATACGGACTAGAAGGACCGCGGTTCATCATGCGATGTATTGCGCGATGCAGGCGCTGGTTTCGACTAGGCCACGGTGCATATCGACTGTGTCGCCTGCAATGGCACATTTAGCGGTAGTTCTCGTTTTTATTGAAATGTTTTGCGTGCGTATGCGTGATCATATTTCGATCGTGTCACCACCTCGCAAGCACAATTTCTCCTTTCATATTAGGATCGCATACTTCTGATTCACAAAATATTTCGGGTGTTAATTTCGTGCGCCCGGATGATATTGCGATGGTGTTCGAGGCCTTTCATGAGAGCAGCCGCAGATTCCAGTTCCGAGTACGAGTTCAGACGCGCGCATATATGCATGTGCCAGTGGCGTAGGCAGAAATTTTGTTCGGGGGGGGGGGGGGGGGGGGGGGGGCTCATGCTGCAGCACGGCCTCCTCATGGAATTTGTTGAGGGATCAAACGCAAGAATAATAACTGCATTGCCATTGACAATGCCATTGTGTATTAGATAGCGCTACGCACTGTCTAAACAAGTGAAATATGTATTTTTTTAAATAAAATGTATTCGTATGTCTTAAAAATCGTGGCAGACATAACTGATACCAATGCTTACATGTTTCTGCGTATTTAATAACTAAATAAAATATCACACCAAGTCTACTACTATATCGGTCCCAAACCAGCGAAGCGGTGCATGCCGCTGATATGAAAAACGTGAAGGCCAATGAGCAAGTGGAAAACAAACATTTTAATGAATGTTGTCGTTCAAGAACCTTTACATTTTTGTACATATGCAACGGCCAGGGAAAATTCTCAGCGGCTCTGTCCTTCGTTTCAGTGCACTGCGCAGCAGCAGCTGTCGCCGGTCATTTATTAAAGCAAAAGCCTTTTATGGCTCATACTGTCGTCCGCTAGCAAAGCGTGTCACACGCGTTTAACTCGGGAACTAGTAAATATAGAAGAAAGCCAATGGTTGCATCAGATAGAGGAGGAAAAAATGAACCTAGAAGACAAGTTTGATAACTATAGATTAGTTAATTAATTATAGGCAAAAATGTCCAAGTAGCGCGGACGTCGCTATAGCCATGAGAACAATGTGACGTCACATCCACCGGAAGTCGTCACGGCACAGTGAAAATTGTCACAGAATGGCAGGAAAAACGTCGGATGTGTCAAATTAGACGGAAAATATGTAATTGAGCGTAATTAACAGAAGATCCTCAAAAGATGTATAATTTGGGTATCTATATAGCCACAGGAACGGTGTGACGTCACATCCACCGGAAGTCGTCGCGGCATAGTCTCCTCGGCTTTCGCCTCTCAACACTTTAGTTGCCAAAGTGTCCGAGCCCTGGACTAAGGGCAGCCGACCTTTGTACAAGCAGATGGACGAAGCCATCTGACAGCTGCAGAAGTAAAGCATATCTAGAGCTTAATAAAGTTGTTCACTCACTCACACTCGCAATTTTTTTGCCAGTAATTGCACAGAAATTTTAGTCGCAACAGCGAGCAGATGTATAAACAAGGAGCTCTGCAAACATACATTAGAAGTGCGAAGATAGAATGGAGTATTAGAAATGCGAAGGTACAACTTGATAAAAGACAGAAAGTGTCACTGGAAACAAAGTCTCTGTATGTATACACAAAACCTCGCAACACGATATTTATAGCATCCTCGATCACCACGCACCAGGTGCGCCCCGAAACCAGCGCGGTTCCCTGCGCACCGCGGCGGTTGCGCACCGGCGATGGTCAACATCGAGGACAAGCTGCACCCCACAGGGGCTCGTGCATGCAGCGCCGCCTTTAGTGTGCCTTTCTTCTGGCGCGTGCATTTGATTGTAAACCACAACACCGGTCACACGCTCCTGCTCACCCGAAAATGCTTTCGGAACTGCAAATAAATCACACATTTCGCATGTCAGAGGCCATGCGCACTGCAGCTATATATGCCAAGCAGTGCAATGTAAACAGACGCTCACTCCGGTATCGGCGAGGCGCCTGACGACCCGATAAACGAATTTTCGGTCGTTCATCGCCGTGTTTAGGCTGTATCAGATCGATTATCATGTCATCTTCGCTGTCAGACGAACTTGACAGCAGTTCATCAATAGCGGCAACCATCCGTATTCTATGCTCCATCGCGTGAGTCTGTGCGCAAACACGAGCAGGATAGTATGGGCCACCGTGTACGGCTAAAAGCGGCTTGTCTGCAGCACGCGTCCCGCAATGCTTGCCGGAATTGCACCCTTGCGGGGCGCCGATTTTCCGGGTGCGAGTCGGGGCAACGAAAACTGACCCGGTAGGGTGCGCTTCCGGTGATCGAGGACTGCGGGTGCGCACCGGTGCAGTTGATCGAGGATGGAAGGTGCGCACCAAGGCGCCCCTGTGCGCACCGGTGCGGCCGATCGAGGATGCTATTAAATACACGTATGTTTCCATTAAATCTACGTATCTAAGAAAAAGTCACCCTATATAATGCGTCAAACAAGGCAAATAAACATCTTGCGCAATGGAAGATAGTAGACTTCATACACAGAAAGACAGACGATCCAGGCAAGAAGAAAACTATGATGGCAGAAGTCGCGATATGTACAGGGTCGTCCACTCTTAGAACCCGCTAGCACATGGCCGCACTCTTCTGAGGGCCACCGCGTGCGACACAGTCGCTCATCGCAGCAAAGTGGCGCTGGAGAAGGTGTACCTGGACGTGGTGCTTCGCGTCATCTGCCACTTCGCTTCGAAGCGGAGCCGTTTCGGACGCAGTGACCGTCCACGGCCATGCGATAGCGCGTTCTAACTAAGAGTGGACGACCCTGTACTTCGGCCACGCTGCGGTCGGTGACAGTTCGAAAAATCCCCCCCCCCCCCCCCCCCCCCACATGCCCCTGGCATGTGCTGAACGTGTTTTACGAAGTGTTGGTTGAGGGCGATACGGGAGCGTATGGTCTTCATTGTGCTTGGCGCAGTGCAAAAGCCGATTTGCTTTGAAAAACGCTTGACTGAAACATGTCCTTCGTTAAAAACCCTCACGAGCACATCACTCGAGGCACCTCTGCGGGCATGCCACGTAGTTGTCGCTATTACGGCAGCCGACCAAGTGCCGGTTCTGTTGTCGCCAACTGCTGCTTGATGCTCGGGCCTTCTGCCACATATGCTCAAAATATCTGAGAAGTACCGTAGGCGTGCACCTCCTCGCATTTGGCTCATTAAAAAAAAGACAAAAATAAACCCTCAGCGCTGATCATCATGCAAGCACACGCGGAACGTGAGGCCCGACACGCAAGGCTTTATTCTAGCGCCTTTCATTCTAGTGCCAGTTCCCTGCTATAAAGCTGTATTATTACGGATACGATACGCAGCTAAATTTATACAGTACACCCGCTTGTTATAGGTGAACGTTCAACAAGCTGATATGCGCTTTTGTCGAGATTATGCGCGCATTCCTTGCCCGCAGCAAAAGCCGGCGGCCGACAGACTACAGTTGAACGAAACGTATCCCGATTCTTTTCTGCTTACAGCTTACAGGAAGCATGCTACGAGCGTGAATCGCAACGACCACAGCAGAGTCAATCACCGTGCAGGGTCGATCGTCGGCGGTCATAGCAGTTATATACATGGTGTCCCAACTAAATGTTGTAAGAAAGCTTGTTGTTGTAAGCTTGTATGAAGGAGGATGTTCCGTAGCCCAGTGAGACCAACTGAGAGTTGTTGCGGTAGTTGTTGCGGTAATTGTTGCGGTAATTGTTGCGGAGGGTTGTTACAGAAGTCTGCGGTAGTTTTTCATTGTCCAAAAGTAATTAATTAGCAGAGACTAATCAGCTAACTTGTTAATTATTGCCTTCAGGAAGAAAGTGTCAATGCAGGTGTTGTAGAACCCATACAAAAATAACCGTTTGCTGTGTTGGCAACTAAGTACTACTGAAACAGTTCCTTTTATTTGTCTTAAAAGAAAGCCCACGAAATACAAAAAGAAACACGTGATAGGGAAGCAGTTTCAGCACTCCCAAACGACCGGTCAAGCAACGACATCCGCTTATCTCTGCAACGCTGTCCCGAACAGTGTTCGGCGTTTTGAGGTGGCGGCGGGATATGCGCCAGGAACTGCTTATGCGTCATGGAAAGTAAGCGGGCGCTGCTTTTCAAGGAAGTCAAGCGCCGCTCGCATGGAGCGCTTTTTCACGCGAAACCTAGCTTCGAGTGACAGGCATATAGGCATATGGCCGTGCCTCCGAACTTGCACCGTCACGCGCTGAAGAAGCGGTTGCCCTAGCCCCCACGCGAGAGTTGCTGGCGTATATCTCGCAATCATTGCAGAACGCCGAACCCCGTCCGGGACAGCGTTGCCAGGATAAGCGAATGTCGTTGCTTGGCCGGTCGTCTAGGAGCGCTGAAACTGCGTCCCTATTACGTGGTTCTTTTCGTATTTCGCGGGCTTTCTTTAAGGCAAATAAAAGAATCAGTGGTACTTTGTTGCAAACACGGCAGCCGGTTATTTTTCTATGGGATCTACAATTCCTGCATTGACACGTTCATCCTGAAGGCGATAATTAAAAAGCTAGCTATTAGTCTCTGCTAATTAATTACATTCGCATAATAAAAAAATACTGCAGACTAGGACACGCGACTGGCAACAACCCTCAGTTGGTTTCACTGGGGCTAGGGCACTTCTTTTTTAAAACCTTGGTTACATTTTCTTTAATGCAATGTTGATTGCCCCAGTGCACAAAACGGTATGTAATGATAGATGAGGATGCCTAAATAAATGAGTAAAGGTTCGCTGATCTAATGAAATCGAGCAGTGAACGATGATGAGGTCATTGTGTCCAAGCGGTGTATGAAGCACTATTGTCGGGCGAAAGACCCGCTGCCGCCAGGTGCCGAATTCTTGTCGACTTCAAAGCAGGGCAAACCCACAGCAGGAGGTGAATGTAGGCCTCAAAATTTCGGTTCTTGCAGACTGGACACCCGGGGCGGGGATATACACCTTCGAAATGCGGCCTCTTTCGCGTAACGGCCGTAGTTAGGGCAACTCCGACCCGGATCCTCCGAAGCGCAACCTCCTCTGCACGGGTAAGACCACGGGGAGGGTTACCGCACACGGAGGGATTAGAGCACGTGTGCGGCGCCGCAGGTGTCCTTTCTTTTTAAAAAGGAGAGTGGTGTCATCCAGTGTTAGGACTCGAGGCGAAGACGAAGTTGGGGTCACAAGGAGGGACGCATAATCTGCGCGGCTTTGCGAACTCAGGAGGTCTCGTGGGACCCACTCAATTCGTATTGGCTGCTGGATGCGTGCCGTGACACGATGGATGTCCTAACAAATGCATGGGGTGCGACTGACGCGTCGTAGTAGGCGTACGACGTGAAGGGCGTCGGTGCGGATGACAATGCGAGCCGTGGGTAGTAGGGGAACGGCGGCCACTGAGCAAAGTGCCCCTAAAACGGCAAGCATCTCCGCACAGAAGGAGAAAGGAGGTTCTGGGAAGCGAAACCTGGACGTTTTGTTCAGGGCAGGCTTGCAAGGGCAGTAAATTGTAGTAGTGTTTTCGCAAGCCTGGATGCCTGCGTCAACGTATAAAACGATGGAGCCATGCGGCAGATGGGCGTCTTCTTTTGTAATTCGTTCGCGAAACGACGCCGCCGAGAGGGTACATGATGGCCGACGTAGATCAGTTGGTTTGTTATCGCTTAGCTGCACAAAATGCCAGGGAGGGAGAACTGGCGAAGGCGGCTGTAGAATGGAGTGCGAGGAAGCATACGCCCTGAGTGCACACGTTGCGTGTGTAAGGTTAGACTTAAGCCGGCGAGCATCACGTCTTTGCTGCACCAGCTCATCTAGATTATTCAGCTGCGCATGTTCTTGGAGCGCCACGATCGGGGTGATGCGGGGAAGGCAAGTGATGCCCCTCATTGCCTCTCGATTAACGGCTTCAAGGCGATCCCACTGAGCCCTCGTGAAATGCTGGAATTGGGCTTGGTACACGAGGCGCGGTTGCACAACCGCTTGCACCAACTGCCTTGCAACATGAGAGCGGGCGCCGCCTGTTTTAGGAGAAATGCGTCTAATCGCACCTAACGCCTGAATCGCTTGCTTTTTAGCTCGAGAAAGCCAAGCAGTCCCTGTTCCTCGAACAAACGTCATCTGGGCTCCTGGCCACCAGGGTCAACGAGGCAATGAGGCCGCTGATGCGGCCGCCCGAGTGCTCACACACCGGGCTCCTCATCTAGCTCTCCTGGCTCGGAAGCTCAGAAGCAGCTTCTGCGGTTCCGCGAAATCCTAATTCATTATTGCGACAGCCACCGCCTCTACCGGCACCTGCCAAGGGGCTGAGCAAGGCGGAGGAGCGAACTCTGCGGCGCCTGCAGACAGGAATTCTTCTCTGTCCTGCCATAGCAAAACACTTTGATCCGAACACAGATGGGCTCTGCCCGCACTGTGGAGAGATCTGCGATATCTTTCACATGGTGTGGGCTTGTACTCAGAATCGTTACCTTCCCTCTCCCCCCCCCCCTTCCCTTCACCCGAGAGGCATGGGAGACTGCCCTCCTCAAATGCTCCACACTGGAGCCCCAAAGGCTTCTAGTAAAGCGGGCGCGAGACGGGGCCTCTTCGTGCGGTGTCCCGGACTAAGGATACCAACCATGCAGCGGGGTTTTCTGACCCTCAAACTCTCTTTGAGGATTAAAGTTTTTCACCACCACCCTGCTCCTGACTCGTGCCGGAAGCCGGGAAAGCCGCCGACAGACCTTGGTAATATCCGGCCTATTTCGCTTACGCCCTCTTTGTGCAAGCTTACCGAAAAACAGCTTGCCACACGACTGTCGTGGTGGGTTGAGCACCACGGTTTCTATCACCCCGCCCAAATCGGCTTTCGGACGTCCATAGGTACAGAAGATGGATTGGCTGTCTTGGCGTCATCAGTTCTAGCATAAACTCGCAGCCACAATGTACGTACCATACTGGCAATGGACGTTGAAAAGCCGTACGACAATATCAGTCATGCTGCTATCCCGGAATCGCTTGACATGCTGCATTCACCCGTTAGAGTGCGCAATTCTGTAAAATCCTATCTAGAAGGCAGACACTTTGCCATACGCCTCAGTAGGTGAGGCCGTCGGATCATTTGTGCCTCTTCGCGGCGTACCCTAGGGATAGGTATTATCGCCCACATTATTTAATGTTACTTTTATCCCTCTTGCTTGGCGCTTACATGATGTGACTGATGTTAAGTTTTTATTGTACGCTGATGACATCACTGTGTGGAACATCCACCACGACCTGTTGACTCAAGCCTCCGCCCTATAATCAGCCCTAGATATTACGTCAACTTATGCTTGTTCAATTGGTCTTCAGCTTTCAGTGAGCAAAACTACGTATGTGTCAGTTGCCAACCGCTGGACCGCCGTAAACTCGCTGCGACACCAGTTCGTCTCCATCTATCCGGAACTCCACTTCAAGAAAGTTCGACCTTGGTTACATTTACCTGGAACACCTTGTATACTTTGCGTAGGAAGACAACGCACGGGCAGTTTTTCCGTCCTCTGTGGTGTCGACTGAAACACGTTATATTGCGATTGCTCATCGCATGCTTTTGAGGATTTCTTGAAGCTTACACAGCACACTGTGCACCGAAGGCACACGCTCGCGTTGCCGTCGCCAATCTATACGAGTGCGAGCTTGATCAGTTGTTTGTTATGAAGTCTGCGGCACGCAGCCCTCAATAACTGCAAGTCGTTGTTTACGATACCAAGCAGCCTATTTCTTCTAGGTTTTCTAGGTTCTGCGTACGTTCGCGTTACGTACGCTAATTTTCCAATTTAGCGTGCGTGCTCTTGCGTACGCCGTTGGGACTGGGCCTCCGAGCCAAGAAACGGTCGAGGCGACAGTGAGTCAAAGGACGTTTATATACAATATGTACAAGGGCTTTTACATGATACAAGGGCCGAGAGCACCACGGGCTAGCACAAAGAAGTAGGGCGGCCCCGCCCAAGCGTAGCTCCGGCGTGATGGCTCTTCTGCTGCTGCTCGGGCTTAGCGCGGCTCCGTTTTTATAGCCGCCGGTGTCCATTGCAGCAGCCAGCCGTTCAAACCCTCCAGTCAGGTCACGGCACTGGCCACCGTTAAAATTAGACGAATGATCGAGAGGGGGCTCGGCCGTTGAAGGCTTTCGGACTGGAAAGGGCGGCCGGCAAAGCGTCTTAGGAGTTGTGAGGAGGAGGAGGAAGGGTCCGCGCCGGCGAGGCGGGATGATTCACGCTGCAAGCCGCGACATGTCCGATGAGAGTGTGGGCTTGCTATGCGCGACGGCGGGCGCGCGGCGCTGGTTTCCAGAGAGGCCTGCGGAATGTTGGCAAAAACACAACAGCACCACCGCCGCCAGACAATGCGCCACGAAGACGAGCTGCTTCTGCGTGGCTCGGATGCGGGGCGCGTTCGTACGCCAGGCTCCTCAAGGTTATCGTCTGGTGTTCAGCCGCAGGTAGCTCCAGGCTCCTTTCCGTGAACAGGTCCAGCTGGTCAGGACAGGATCACTGCTCCGCCGCCTTGTCGGTGACTGGACCAGTTTCGCTCGGTCCTTCGGAAGAGCTTGCTTCCCAGCATCGGTCGTTGATCGTTCTGCATCTTGTCAAGAACCGACCGACAACTGGCAACACCCAACACGAGCAAGTGCCCTCTGTCACCCATCAAAACACCAGACTTCAAAGTCACAAAACTCTGCTGGCTATATTTCTGTCCCCGTTTTGTTCCTTCTTCAACAAGAGAAACATGTGGGATACTACAACTCTTAAAATCAGAACTCGAACAAAGTGTGAAACGCATGCAGCACATGGAATGAAATGAATGTAAATTGGGTCCCTCGAGATTACTTGGGCTGGAAAACAATCGGCTGAGGCCACAAATGAGGATATCAATTTCGCCCCGATTCACGAGCGAACTTGATAACTGTTCGCAAAGTGAGAATATTTAAGTCACGAGGCGGTCAAAGGCAGCCTTTGAGAACGCACGGCTTAGTACGTCTGCGGTCGCGCTTGCCTCGCTTCTAGCGTACGTTAAACAATACCCGCTAACGTGGAAGCTAAGGTCTCGGCCTCTTTCGCTGTAGCTGCGCTTTTCTCTCTCCCTGTACTTGTCTTTCCAGTTTCTGCGGGAGAAACAAAACGAGAAGGATTCGCTTTCATTGATTTGCGACTTGTCCCTTTCTTTGCGCTTCGCGCGCTAGTCGCGACGTTCCATAGCGAGTGCGCAACGCTTCCAGTGGGACCTTTCTTTCCTTTCCTTTGGTCGTGGTGGCAAGTGAGACCATCCACGAGTCTAATTTCTCGCGCACCCGTTTGCCTTTCCGCTCGATGTGTGGTTCGCCTCTACCCAGCCTTTTGATTTTACGCCTACTGGACAGCATCACCTCGACTCGCGGCTTTCCACTATGATGCCTATGCTTGATCGAGCGCTTAGGCGGTTCCTTCTTGCCTCTGTCACTACGGCTACGTACAATATTGTACTTTTTGAGCCGTACACGCGTTTTCCTTGCGCGCGCATGTCGCTTTCTATGGAACCACAGTCTCTCCCGTGACTGCAGCTGAAAGAGAGAGCCTGCATGCGAGCACGTGCCTTTGCGCGTCTTGCTCTCTCTGTGCTGGCGGCAAGATTCACCCCTGCCTTGCTCCTTCATTTTGAGCTTCTTGAGCAGCGCTCTCTTTATCTCGGTTTCCTGCCTTGATACTCTTTCCCGGGCGTATGCTTAAACGATTTCTTTTTGCAGTTTATCCTACCAGACATATCTGCCTCGACACACTTATGCGCTTCGCTTTGCGCGATAGTGATGCCTCGCACATTTTTTTAGCTCTGATTCTGACTCTAGTTTCAGGGATAACAACGTGACTGACTTTACTGAAGTCATTTTGCCGGTGACGCTGGTGCTTCCGATGGTGGCAACCCGTTTCCTCGCGCTTGGCTTTTCTCTCTTTTCGGCGGCACCACTCTTTCTTATGCCTACCTTTCGTCTTTCGGTGGCAACTATCTTTCTTGTGCTTGCCTTTCCCCTCCTTTCGGCGGCAGCACTGTTTCTCCTGTTTGTCTATCACCTTGTGGTGATAGCTCACTTTCCTGAACTGACTGTTACTTTCTTTCCGGTTGCAGCTTTCTATCTTGAGCTTTCCTTTCATTTTCTCCTGTGGAAGTGCATGCTGCTTCCGTTGCCTAGGCTGCTCCTCTCTGACAATATCACACTGATTGTCAGCCGTTTCACGTGCGCTACCTGGCTCAGGTCTGTCTTTGACGCTTTTACTAAATTCCTCAAACCTGCGCTCTTCCTCTCATTTTTAAGAGTCTCTGAGTGCACATGCGTCCTCATCTTTCCCGTATGGAATGACGTCTACAGGCCCGCATGTAATCTGGAAGGTTCTGTACTCCACTGTCGTCCAGCGCCTTAGCTTTTTCAGGCGCTGACGAACCAATGTTTTCTCCTGACATTAGTGCTGGCACGCAGCTCTCGCCATGCCCCTCATGCGTTTCAGCCGATTGCGGATGACGGTCGGCCTATAGCATAGCATTCAGTTGCGTTGTTCCCGCTACTGCAGCTGCTTTCTCAAATGTGACTAAGCTCAGAGCAGTGCGAAAGCACGTGACTCGTTTCCATCGCTGGCCGCAAACACTAACGTCCTACTCAGCGTCCGCAAACTCGATATGCGTGCGCATCCGCTGACCGAAAGTGTCGGGTTTCTGCGTTTTCATTAATGGCCGGACGGACATCCTCTCTGCCATGCTCTGCAACTGCTGCTTTTGACCACGGGCGTCCGGAAGGAAGGCAAAGGAAGGAGGGGGGGGGGGGGGGGGCGTTTGCCCCCCTGGAATTACGGATATTATTTATGCACTAGTTCTTTTTTGGTGCTAACCTACCGCCGTCCCCATCCCCGGACATCGGGTGCCACCCCCCCCCCCCCCCCCCGGAAAAAGTTCTGCGGACGCCCTTGCTGTTGACACGCTAATTAAGAGATGCGATTTACGATAACTACGCTCCAAACTCAATGGGCGAGACCGCTGTAAGTGCATCATCCGATGCTGTTGCTACCTTATCCGAAGATGGAGAGGTTTCCTCAGTTCGCGAATGCGGGGCACCTTCCACTGTTACAGTAGCAGTTACATTTGCCACGTAGGGACCATCGTTTATAGAAAAAGCTTTATAAACAGTGGTACGGACTACCTTCTTCTGTGCCGCACTAGCAGGGCTGCCCACAGCGACGCACTGTATACCTCTGTGTCACGATCGTCCGAACCTTCCGCATTTTCCAGCCATTCTAAAATGTCGGCTCTGAACTGGTAGAGAAAATCGAAAAACGATTGGGCGCTATTTTGCTCGCGCTGGTACCTTTGGCGAAGGTCCGCCCGTGACAAGTTATATCTCATCAGTAAAAAGCCTTTCGGCTCATCGTAGTCTGCCAAGCCACCGTCCAAAAAGCGCTTGATAACGTCATACGCTTCGCTGGAAAGGAGGACTGCCAACTTCTGTGCCCAAACATCCCGCTCAATGCTCTTTCTCTCGCAGACGCGCTCGAACTCCGCCAAATATTTCTCCATATCCTCGGCGATCACTAAGGGCCGCGGCCTGTTTCTATAGGCTGCCAACCGCTGCTCGCATGCAGAACGGATGTTTTATTTCTCTCGAAATTCATCCGATGCGCTTCAAGCTTCAGGTCCATCAGTTTCCTTAAAAGAGCACGGCGTTTTATCTCAAGCTGCTTCCGTTTTTATTGCGAAAGCAATACTACTCGCACTTTCAAGCCTTCGCGTGACTCGGCCGCAGTTGCGTTTGACCTTTAGCGGAGTGAATATGGGCGACCAACTCGCTCCTTCAGATAGCCCGACTGCAGTTACGATGTGTGTTTGCCGCGCTGCGCACCTGTAGCGCTACTGCCGCTGTGACGTCATACCATCTATAGATTATGGGCGACCAAGTGCTCCTTCAGAGAGCCCGGCTGCAGTTACGATGTGGGTTTGCCGCGCTGCGCACCTGTGGCGCTACTGCCGCTGTGACGCTACTGCCGCTGTGACGTCATACCAGCTGTAGATTGTTTTCTTTCAGTCGCAACAGCATCAAAAACAAAATATAAAAAATGACCGAAGACTCTTTGAGTCGTCGCGCAGCTGCGGCCAGTAGCCACGCGTGACCTGTAGACGCGGCGCACAGCGTTCCTTCAGTTGGAGGCGCTGCGCTTTTGCTTTCGCAACCTACAAGGCTTAACCAAAGCTAAGCCCCCGCCAATTTTTTTAACTCTTCGCGCCAACGGCTTTCTTTGGCCCCGCGCCCAAGGTGTTCTTTGGCCTCCTCGCGCTCACGGCGTGCTTTCATCTCATCCCAGGCTTCATTGGCTTCCTCAGCCGTTACTTTTTCTGCCCGCATGATCTCAAGAATCGCATGCTTTCGTTTTGTGTGGCCGGTGCATACTCTGGGGGTCTTGAGGATCATTTTTGGGGATGTTTTCATGACTACTCCAGGATTTGTATCGAGCTATTTTTTCCCCTACGAGTGCCGTATTCAAAGCTAACCAGAATAAGCAAAAAGAAGATCGATTCGAGGCACATCATGGGTTTACCATGCTTAGGGCTGCAGAGAGCTGCTAGCTGAATGACCACCTATCTTGTAACAACATCTGTTAATAGAGGATGTTTTTAGATGATCGAAGTTAGGATTCAAGATTTTGATGATTAATTCAGTTCACCCTCACGCACAGAAACCTTCGTGTCTAATGTCTCTGTGCCACAAGGAACAAACTCTTATTCAGCTCTTTAAAGAGCTGATCAACGTAAACATTATGAATTCATGATGTTTACGTTACTACTTGAAGGTGTTTGTTCGGGCCGATGTGCCAATATGTGATGTGTTACACAGTTTTGTGCGCTTTGACCCGTACGTGTTGACTCGTGAAAAATGAAAAACTGGAGTGGTCATGACGTGCCTTTTTAGGCATGCGGCGGACTAATGAGTTACCATCTGGAGGTGCATATAGCTGCATAATCAAATGCCAGAAAACAAAAAAAGTTTTTTTTTGTAATTTTTGCTTTCAAGAAGAGTGGCAGCTTGTTGCCGTTCGCTCTGTGGCAAAGTGTCAAAAACGGTGCTTTGAAAACTGCAGTTTTTGCCTTGAAGGTTGCTTGCTGCTGGCGTAAATGAAGGTGACCTTTTTGCAGCTGGAAACTAATGTATATGCTTCGTAATTGCAAGCTATACAGAGAGCTTGTGGATGCAGATTCAACACTTTTTCTATCTTAGTAGTAGTAGTACAAGACCTTTATTCGGCCATAATTTACAGGCCGAGCATGTCGACCGCCTGGGCGACCAGAAGTCGTTGTTCTTCCTCCCCTTCAGCGCGAAGCCAGACGAGCCAGGTGGTGATGGATTAAGAAGGTGGGGGGTAGGAACCCAAGCCTATTAAAATAATAGGGATGTGAAAATCAACAGTGCAACACGATTTTCTGCTGAATAGGAGGCCACCTCCATCCACGCATGTATATTTTTCATGCTGCAAGCCTATAAGGGATTTTCATTGCTTTGTCAGAGAAGTTAGAAAAGTAAGATGTGGTGATGCGATTAGAAAGCGCAGTATTGACGTGAGGCATTCACTTTCAGTATGGTACTAAAGCATATGGAAAGGGGTGAAGACACCAAATTTTGAAGCTATAAAAGCCTGATATGGGATTCCTATGTATGCAAGGGCACTCACAGCTAGGTGTTGGACACAACAAACGTGTAAAAGTATTTTAATTCGGTTCCAAATATTACCTAAATGCTCACTCTCACGATCTAGACCCATCGCTAGCGCCATCAACCCTGACGTCACAAGGTAGGCAGAAAAATTGAAGTTTTAGTTATGTCATACCAAAATACAGTGACGTACGATGAGCGGGGCACAGCCGCGTGAGCGCTGTCGACGCACCAGCGAGCCGCATTTGCTGCTAGCCGCCACTCGCTCGGTTTGCGGCGCGCCGTCGCGAACAGCGTCACAACGTCCGATTGCAGCTCGCCGCCTGCTAGATGTCAACGGCGGGCCGCTCGCGGCAAACGCAACAACGGGAAGCAGCAGCCAATGCGAGCGCGGAGAGCAGCAGCGTCATGATGACATAGGGCGCACTCCTTGGAGCCGGGCGGCCTGCGCCATTCTTAGTGCCGACCGCCAGCATCTGAAGAACGCGATAGTATTGTTTGTTCACGTTCATAGCAAACCCTGGGATATATGAATGTCAAAAATGCATCGTTTCTACACGATCGTTGGCAAATATATCCAGTTCCTGGTAGAAGTGATGACTGCGATGCAAGCAAATTTCATCCCATAGCCGGTTTTGTGCTGCTGCTAGCTGGTGCGGTCCGCCTGCCGTCTGTTAGCTCCGTTGCTGAAGACGTCGTGGAAATCGAACATATTTTTTATTATGGAACGAGTTCACAGTAAAGGGATGCCGAGCGGAGCACGTTTCTGAGCGCTGGCCAGTCCCGAAGTGCCCTCTGCGGAGTCGATGCGAAACCAGCTAGGCCTAGCGACGACTACGGCAGTCTGGGACCAGTGCGCAGGTCGTCGCCCGGCGTTGCCGCAGGCAGTGTCGTTGCCGAAAGATCCACTTTTAGCACAGTCATGCTGTCGTATCTCGAATCTAGGAAGCATCCTTTCTGGTAGCATGGCTGTTTTGTATTTTCTTGTGCGGACGTGAAGTACGCCGAACCTGCCGGCCGGTCGACCAGCCTGGATACCGTCTGCCGAAGTCATAAAAGCGAGCTAAAGAGTGTTCTTGACGTAAATAATAAACCATGGGACAAGAAATATGAAAAAAGCGTAATTTTTGAGGATCGCTGACCAATACTAGAGCTGCTGGTAGAGGTAACAACTGTGATATGAGCAAATTTCTTGCCACAACCGCCTCGCAGCTGCCTCTGGCCCGGCGTTTGGGGTCCGGCTCGCCTGGCACCCGCTAGCTCCGCTGCTGAAGGCGTCGAGGAGATTGACCATACTATTATTTTATTGTGAGATGCTGTTGACAAGCTATTTGTTAAAAGTAGGCCTTTTATTATAGCGCAGGCAACTTCCGAAGCGCCGGCCGCTTGCGAAACAGGCTATAAGCCTAGCGACGACCGCGGCAGCCAGGCAGCAGCAGAGCTCGTCTCCCGGAGCGCCCGCGAGCGGTGCCGTTGCCGAAAGCTCCCAACATTAGCAGGCATGCGTTGTCGCTGCTCGAGTACGTATCGCTGGCAGTTCTGATAACCAGGCGATCTTGTCTTTTATTGTGATATTTGTACACCATCCCAAGCAGCGCTCAGGTACTGCTGCACGGCGGCGAAGTGTGACACCGGTTGTGGGCACAGCTTGGGTAGAGCGGCGCAGCGATGCTTACTGGCAGTTTGCAAAGTGCTTCACATCCTCACGCGAACCCGCGAAGGCGATATGAGCGTGCGATCAAAAAAAGTCGATGTCCTCCCTCATTGGAATCAGATCCGTCAGAATCCGAGCTGCTTGGACTAGCCATGCCGGTGTTTTTTTTTTGCATGCGCTGGTCAGCACGTGTGTGAGAAAGCAGACGATGCAGCAGTAGGTGCGTCACAACTTTTGTGGGCCCACGTGACCAAGCGAAGTAGTAGATCTCGTTGATAATAAACAAAACCAAAGAAAAGGCATTAGATACAATCATCAGGAAATGTGTCAAAGGAGTGCTAGGGCTGCCCATTTCCACGTCCAATGATATACTGGAGAAAATGCGCCTGCATAACAATTGGAGAGAACTGACTGAAGCAGTTAGAACATCGCAAATCGGAAGGCTAACATCCACACCCGCAGGAAGGAAATATCTAGAGCTAGCGAAATGGGTAATTGTAGATAATACAGTGAACACTAGAACAGATCTGGGAAGAGAAATAAGAGAGCATCTTATTGTCGCTCCCATACCCAGAAACATGCATCCCATCCACGACACAGGCAGAAGGAAAAGCAGGGTCGCACAGCTGGCTGCTAAGCTAGGCAAGATGCCACTGGGAACCGTGGCCTACACTGATGCCGCGGTAGGCACGCTAGGAGACACCGTCTCCGTAGCCGTCGGAGACACAGGCAGAACGTTAGGCGTTGTAAGACACCTAAACCCGTTGTGGCGGAGGAGGTTGCAATAGCGATCGCTCTAACTCAACCAGGTACCAAATACGTAGTAAGCGACTGCAAAGCCGCAATTAGAAATTACAGTTAGGACGCATCCCCGAAATGGCGGCTAAATATCTAAAAGACTTCGTCCCAGCCAACAGTATTCTAATCATCTGGACCCCAGCCCACTCGGGTCTGGTTCGAAACGAGGCCGCCCACAGGCTCACCCGCTCCTCTTTACCTCGGGGAGCCGTGGACAATTCATACGAATTCATCACTAAAGAGGAAACCAACACCTTTAATAGCATCACAGACAATCAGAAAAAGAGCAAAAGGATCTATCCTCCTCCGGATAGATCGCTTAGCTCGGCTGAGGCCTATGACTGGAGAAGACTCCAAGCTAGAAACTTCGCATCCCCGCTCTGGAGGAGCTGGACAGGAGGTGACACGATGGAGGATGCGGAGACCTGCGAGTTCTGCGGGCATACCGCTACACTCGAACACATACTATGGAGATGCCCCAGTGCCCCAGGATATGGCAGAATTAATAATGCAGAGGAATGGGAGACCATACTCAGAAGTGCAGACCTTAGCATACAACGATACGCTACCCGCCTGGCAGCTAGCCTTCCAGCTGCGACGCTGCCCCTCCCCGGACGCCTGCGTGTGGACCCGGAGGGGCACGGGTCTTCTTCTGGCGTAAATAAAGTTTCTTCATCATCATCTCGTTGATCTTCCCCCTCTGTGACGTCACAGTCCAACTCGGCGTCCCGAAACCGAAAATCGTTCACCTAAAAATGCGATAATAAATTATTCACTGTGATTATATGAATCTTTGAGTGTGTATCATGCTTCCTGGAGCATAAGAAACGTTTGAAACTAAGAACGCGCGAACCACAAATTTGGTGTCTCCACGCAGTTATGGGCGCCTGGCTGTGGGTCAGTGACTAAACACGCGTGAAGCATTCTGCCTGTAGGAAGGAGGAAAAAAATTTGGAACGCTTCACGCTGTTGCGTGGAAAGGAAAATGATAGGTGTAACGTTAAGAGATCGGAAGAGGGCGGAGTGGGTGAGGGAACAAAAGCGGGTTAATGACATCTTAGTTGAAATCAAGAGGAAGAAATGGGCTTTGGCAGGGCATGTAATGCGAAGGCAAGATAACCGCTGGTCCTTAAGGGTAACCGAGTGGATTCCAAGAGAAAGCAAACGTAGCAGGGGACGGCAGAAAGTTAGGTGGGCTCATGATATTAAAAAGTTTGCGGGGATACAGTGGCGGCAACTGACAAAGGACAGGGTTAATTGGAGAGACATGGGAGAGGCCTTTGCCCTGCAGTGGGTGTAGAAAGAGAAGTTTATTTTTTTCTAATGTCAACAAAAAATACAAAGCAAAACTGCTGAACTCAATGCCCTGATTAGTCAAGCACATGCGCAGTGACGCAGCACTGAGCACGTCAGTAAGGCAGTAAGAAAGCCGACACTCGACCGCCGCGCTGGACGATGAAATATGTCGACCATTTGCGCAAGAACTCAGCCTCACTCATTGACAGTGCGTCCACGCATGCTTGCTCAAAGAGGCGCGTGCGGAGGCGCTGCAACATTGAAAACATTGCTCTTTGCAGACGCCCATTTAAGGAAGCCGCTCCACGCTGCCGCCACAAAACGAACATGCCAACACACAACAGCATATTTGTAAACAGTTCACGTGAACTAGTGCGCGCTTCGAGGCGGGTTAAAAACTTCCGTGACACTAGTACCCAATAGGTGCGCGCCACTACACAGTCGAACATAGCGTGCCGCAACGTTTCTAAAAGACCGCATTGCGGGCATCGGACGGAGGGCGCCACGCCCCACGCCGCAAGGCGGTCTCTTGTGGGCAGGACCCGCCAGCCTCGCAGCCAGCCGAAGTCCCTGATATCTGCAGGAAGCGCAGCTGAGGACAGTTGGCGCCAGCGTGCCCGTCTCGTTTTCTGGAGTTGTTCGCGGGTCAGCTCAGCGACCGTTAGTGCTTCACACATCCTGGAGGGCGGGGTTTCATCAACATCCAGATCGGGCACGCTGGCAGTCAACGACGCCAGTGTGCTACGCACGTTAACGAAAAATGCCGGCGGCTGCTCGGCTGTAGGGCCAACCACGTGTTGTGTAAAAAACACGTTACGCGCTGTACCCAGAAAGTATGTGAGGAGTGTTCTCCCGGGATAGTCTGGGTTGCGTACAAGATCTGGTACTCCTCGCAAGGCGAGTACATTGCACATGGTGCGGATACAAGGTATACCAAACCCACCCATGTACGATGGAAGGCGCATGAACATTCGTGACACAAGTTCGGTTTTGCCCGCTCAAACGAAAGAGCCACAGGCCGAGGCTAGCCTGCGAGCAAACGTGCGCGGTGGGTTTGCGACGCGGGCGACAAAAAAACATGCGGCTAGGATTGTAGACTTAACTATATAGCAGCGCTCTGCCATTGAAAGGCGGAAAGTTGACGCCACCGAGAGGCGTTTCTCAGCCTTCGTGCGGAGGTTAGTCCAGGTTTCGCGGGCTACTTCTCCGCTGGCGAGGAATACTACTCCCAGGACTTTCACTCCCTGCACCCACTCCACCTCGCCCGCAAGGTTCGGTGTGAAGGTGCCAAACCTTAGTGCCTTGCTTTTTCACCTGTTCAATAGGGCCCCCGATATCTCGCTGTACTCGAGAAACAGCCGCGAAAAAGCGGCGTAGCTATCCTCGTCCTTGAGGAAAAGCGACACGTCGTCGGCGTAGGCTGAAACCTTGATTTGACCCTGGCCAGGCAGAGGGAAGCCGCGTATGGAAGGGCTGTTGTTAATGCGCCGGATGAGTGGATCCAGGCATAACACGAAGAACGTTGGGGAGAGAGGGCATCCTTGCCTTATGCCCCGGGTGACTGAGAAGGGAGCGCTCTGGTGGCCGTTTACGGAGAGACAAGCATTCAGGTCTGCGTAAAGTAAGCGCAGCCTGCTGACAATTTGCGGTGGGAATCCGAAGGCTTCGAGGACTCCGAACAGATACGAGTGTTCCACTCGATCGAATGCTTTCGCCTGATCAAGCGAAACAAAGCACCCGCTGAAGCCCGTCCTGCTGGCAAATGTGAACAGGTCTCTTGTGAGTGTCAGTGCATCAAACACAGAGCGGTCAGGCACGCTGCTGGTTTGAGCCCGGTGAATTAGGTGAGGCAGAATCGACCGCATTCTTTTGTTTAGTAAAGATGCGACGATTTTGTAGTCGGCGTTTAGGAGGCTTATGGGCCGCCATGCTTGCGGGTCGGAGGGGTCACCGCCCGCTTTCGGAATGAGTATGATGCGACATTCGCGGAAAGAGTTTGGACGTAACCCATCCGCGAGAAAGCCGCTGACCATCTTCAGCAGTGCTCCTTGGATCTGGTAAAAAAACGTTGAATAAAAACTTGTTGGAATGCCGTCTGGACCGGGGGCAGAGGCTGCATTCATACTCTGCAGCATGGCGTGCAGCTCTTGGCTTGTGGCTGGTGCGCAAAGGTTTTCGTGCAGCTCTTCAGCTACTCGTGGCAAGTTTCCAAAAAACCTTTGTAGAAGCCCGTCATACCCATCTTGAAGATGTAGCCAATTGCCCGTCGAGAACAGGTCCGAGATGTGGATTGCGAAAATCGCGCAGATGTCGGACGTGATTCTGCTTTGTGTGCCGTCTGGGAGGGTCACGAAAGGCACAGTAGCGGGAGCGAATTCCGGTGCCGTGCCTGCGCGTACGTGTCGCAGCACAGCCGGGTCTGATATAGGCCGCCCGAGCTGGTGTGCGCGACTTGCTGCCCGTGATGACTGGCAGAGCAACACGTGGTAACGTGCTTTAAGTAGGCTCAGGTAATCGCTCATGGCAAAGGTTAAGGGTGCTCCCCTTTGCACTATACGGATGCGCTTGAGGGTATCATTCAGTGCATGCGTTACCCGGCGTCTGCGGTCTTGACCGGCCGCTACCAGAGTTGCCTGCCAACGAGTCTTCAGTGTGTCCCATGAATCAGTCGCAACGAAGCTCTTGCACGATGCGGCCAACGCCGTACGCAGCGACGCCAGGCTTTCCGGGTCTGCCAGTAGGCTCGTGTCCATGCGCCACGTAACAGTACGTGGGGTGCCCTCACCAAAGTCGAGCCTGACTGACAAGGGGTGGTGATCGGAAATCACCGGCGTGCCTGCAGGGAACGCGAGAACTTCGCAGCTGACGACAAAAGAAGCGAGCTCTGGTGGAAAATAGAATTTGTCTATCCGACTCGCTGACTGTGCTCTCTCCCACGTCGCTCCAAAGGCATCCCCGTGAAGCTGCACCCACGCGTCAGACAAGCGGAACTGAGTCACGAGATCGCGGAGCGCGGGGGCACCGGAATAACGGCGACCGTGACCCTGTCCGCGGACGTCACGGTCGATGTTAAGTACCCAATTGAAGTCGCCGACGATGAAAGTGGGGTAGGGATCAAGGAGGAATGAGTCGAGGCGCTCAAAAAAATCGGAACTACTAGTCTGCCGTGCTGGCGCATATACAACCAACGCACGTACCCGCCGCTGGTTTAGTGTGAAGTCGACCGCAAGAGTGCGGCCGTCCAGCCCGAAAGTGCAATGAGCACCCGCGCGCAGGCAGGGGTTTACAAAAACGACACCAACACCGCACATATGAGAATCAGTCAACGAAAAGTAAGCAAAAACAGAAAACCGGGTGGTGAAATTCAGCACATCACGTGAAGTACGGAAGTTGCATTCCTGTAAAAACAGGATGTCGACGCCCCTAGCCCTGGCAAAGTGCATCACCTCTCTCTGTCTGTCTACGTATTGAAATCCCCGAATATTCAGGGAGAGGAGATGCACAACCGCCATGACTGCCAAGAGCACCGACGGCATAGCATACAACCTAAAGAGCGCTGCCATGGGCGGCGCTTGGCGCGCGCGGCACTTTTTTGCTAGAAGGTTCGTTAACAGTCCCTTCGGATTCCGATGATTGGGGGTGGGCACGTTTGTAGTCGGGTCTTGAGAAGTCCATATTTTCGGGGTCATCGGCGCTTGTGGCCTCGCTCACCGGTTGCTGCGTGGTCTTGGCGACGCTCGCAGCTGAAGCCGATGCCGACGCCAGGGCCGCCGATGGGAGGGTGTGGCTGGCTGGTGACGGGAAGCGCGCGTCGTCCGCACCTCGAGGAGTCGTCGGCCCTGACACCTGCCCGCACGTCAAGTCGCCTGTCAGGCGAAGCGGCGTGAGCTTGTCCGGTACGTCCACCAGGTCGCCCGACGCCACGCTCGACTCGTCGCTGCTGCTCACGGTGTCGTAGGTGTCAGTGCCGGGAAACGGCGCCAAGGGTTCGGCAAAAACTGCAGCGAACGGCTCCACCTCGTTTGAAGGCGTCACCTCGCGCAGCTCCTTCACGGGCACCTCCGTCGCGGGGGCATGCTCAGGCTCCCTCGGGCTGCGGGTCGTTGGGTCCGCGTCGGCAACATGCGTCCGGACGGTTGGTGCGCTCCGCGTTTCTGCGGCCACGTTGTCCTTGCTCGGTTCCTTCCTCGAGGCGGCGGCCGCCGCATAGGACCGTGGTCGCAGGCAATCCGCTGTGGCGTGGCTTCCGCCGCAGCGCCTGCAAGCCGCTCCGCATCCGGCTGTGTCGTGGCCGAACACCTCGCAGCGAGCGCACCGCGGCGTTCGACACGCCGCGCCGATGTGGCCGTCCTGCCCGCAGCGGGAACACACCTTCCGGACGCCTCGGTAGTCAAACATGACGCGGTGGCCCTGGACGGTCAGGAAGTTCGGCACCGCCTGCTTCATCTCGATCCGGACCACGCGCGTCCCGTTGCCGACGTGACGACGGCCCTTGAGAACGGGGTGGGTGATGTCCAGCACCTTGCCGTAAGAGCTCAGTGCTGCCGCCAGCGCCGCATCTCCCACGTACAGCGGCACACGAAAAGCCGTCACGTGGACCACGGCGGGACCCACGCAGGCTACTGGGACGGAAGTGCCGTTCACGTTGAAGGCGCCTTCCACTAGCATCTTCTCCGCCGCCGCAGCCGAGGCCAAGGCGACGCAGAACTTCATGCCTCCATGGTGCTGGAGGCTCTCTAGCCCTTTCGGGCCGACAACCGACTCGATGCCGTCGACGATGTCGTCAGCCGTCGCGTCGGAAGTAACTTGAAACTGAAAACAGTGCGCCTTTGGGGGCGGCGCGCGGAACACCGGAGGGGCAGCAGGTCCCGGGCCTCCCATGACGTCACGGGCGGCCGACTGGGCTGCTGCTTGAAGCTCACGAAGTGGCCCGAGCACCGGCAAAGGCACGGCGCCTGGGCGGGGAGGCTGGTTGCGGAACCTCGGGGTCGCAGTGGATCCGAGGCCCGCCTGCACTTGTCAAAACTTCTCAGCAAGCCAGCGCCGAAAAATCGCTGGTTCTGGACGAGCTCGGGCAGCAACAAGCGTGCTCGGCGGTCGTCGAACTACGAATGTCAGGTTGATGATGATGATGACGCTGTTGCGTGTCATTGAGGCGCTCAACCTTAGCTTGGGGCATATATAGCCATTGCTTGAGGGCCTCAACGTGTAACAATGGCAAGAGCTCAACAGTGACATCTTTTACCACGCTTGAGTGTATGATTCGGTTCTGATTAATTTACACCACTTATGCTAATTTTTTTCACAGGCCTGTTAGCTGAAATTTCTAATTACACATGTTAGTATTGTTGGCTGCAGTGTTTGTGGGTCTGAAAATTGAAAAGGCAGTCGCGACTTTTGCGATTTGTGGCGCTCTCTGACGAACGCTACAACAACCACATTGTCCCGCGCATGGCCTCCCAAACGCGTGTAACTAACCTCAGAGGCCATGACCAGCGGCGTTTCAAGATTTTTTGCGTTCGCATTGCGCTCGGTTTGCGCTTGTCTCGTTCATATTGTAATCCCTTCTCGTTAAGAAAACAGCATGGACACAGGACGCAAAAGAGGTACACAGCACGGGCTCTATCTGTGTTGTGAGTCTGCTTTTACGTCCTGTGTCCAAGGGCGTCCGCACAACTTTTTCCAGGGAAAGGGTGGGGGGGCACCCGATGTCTGGGGACGGGGGCGGCGGTAGGTTAGCTCCAAAAAGGAACTAGTGCATAAATAATATGCACTAGTTCAGAAGGGTATATGCTTGGGTTTGTTTTTAGCGATTTGTTTTTAGCCCGTTTGGACAGGTCTTTTGCTGATATTGTAAAAGATACCAATGTAATCAAGATTTTTAGGTACGTTGACGACTTTCTGATTGTTCTTAACAGTGATGACAGTTCCTTTAAGGATGACGTTCTTAATGTTCTCACCCTTTTTCGTAACCATTTTAGTCCTCTTGAACTAACGTTTGAACTACCTGAAAACAGGGTTATCCAATTCCTTGACATCAGCATTACAATGCATCATGACCGGACGTGCTGGATGTTCAAACCTCGCGGCGAAAAACCATTGTTACCTTTTCATTCAGCCCATTCTAAGCTCGTAAAAAGATCTATTGCTAGCCTTTCATTTTTTAATTCTCTGAAGAAGTCTTGTCCGCACCTCATGCATGAAAGTTTTTCTCAGCAGTGCAAGAGGCTTGAGAATGCTGGATACCCTTCCCATGTCCTAGTGTCTGTGGCGGAAGGTGTTTTGAAAAAAGTCTGCAATAAAAAAGGCCAGGATAACCAGGAAGCCATGAGTAAGAAAGAAAAAGTTGCCGTCATTCCTTATTTTCATAAGTTTTCCCATAATCTAAAAAAAATAGCGCAACGTTCGGGAGCTAGAGTGGTTTTTTCGGCGCCTAAGAAGTTGAGTCATCTGTGTACGAAACATTTCAAAAAATCTAAAAAGGGTGTTGGTTGTACGAAAAAACATAGGAAAAAGTTTGTCAATTGTATTGAAAATGTCATTTATCAAATTCCTCTTTCCTGTGGCAAGCAGTATGTAGGGCAAACTGGCAGATGCCTGAATGATAGGCTTCGAGAGCATGGGCGTGACGTAGATGATATCCATTCCAGCCTTTTGTGGCAAAAACAAAAATGAATCTTAAAATGCGATGGCATGAGCTAACTGAGCCACAACACTGCTTGTGCGACTAGTGCAGAGAGAACCATGATCCAGAACAGATTAGTTGGTTATGTGACAATAAACAGTTTAAAAAAATCTGCAGTTTCTGCACGACATGCAGAAATTTGAAGATTCACCTTTAGTGCTGTTACACTGGAGCTTCAAAAATAGTCTGAGAGAATAAAACAAGCGGCTCAGGTCTGAACTCATTGCACGATTCTAGTTAAGTTAGATTTCGTGGCATGTGCCATTAGAATACCCAAGCTGATGCCACACAGGGGATTTTAACGCAAGCAACTTGGAAGACGGTGATACTAAGGACACGTCGAGTGTAAATATCACAGGTTGTGGTTGGGTGTATAATAATTATTAGGCATTTGAACCAGTATACAGTGTATCTACCTTTATCGGAAGGCCTTATAAGTTGGCAAAATGTAATGCTGACAATAAAAAAAACAATATTAGTGCATTCTTAGTAACATTAGCAAACAGGCCAATCCAGGGCATGCTAAATGTTGTTTTGGAGAACTGAAATGCTGATATTGATTGTAATATGGCAGACCCCATATAGCTGTCAGTGAGGGCATGTGACAAAACACTGAAGGGACGGTAATAATGCAAGTAATAAAAAGCTGAGGCCCAAGGGAGTGCCTTGGGGGACGTCCGAGATTGCAGGAAAAGGCAGCATGCATAAGAATTGGCAAGGGAAATCTGCTGAAGGCTGCCTGTTTAAGCTTGGATCCAGTTTAGAGCTATTGGATGCAGGTTAAAGCACGAGAAAACCAGCCTTACATAAATAAGGGAATCGCATGCTTTTTCAAAGCAAAGAACAAAAGCATTATAGGGGCATGTTGCAGTCAAGGTGCATGTCATGAAGAACAGGAAAAAGTTGGCTATTGCAGAAATGTTTTCTAAAAGCTTGCCGATTTGGATGAAACAACTTAATGGGCCAAAACAATCTAGCAGGGTCAAGAGTATGAAATGTGTTTAGTGATTTGTAGCACATGCCAATAACACAAATAGAGCCATAGGCGCTGGGTGATGAGGGATTAGAACAGAGGTGCCAGGCTATAATAAGGCAGGAAGCTATCTGCACAGCACGCACTATGTATGCCTACACAACCTGCTTGCTCTCCCGTTGTTGCTTTCTGCAAATTTCACAGAACTTGATCTTAGCGTACTGTGGGTTGCACCAGAGGCAAGTTGGCATGTCGAAACTGTGCTAAGGGACGACGACAGAGCAAGAATTGCTACCCTATGCAGTGGTGTTGTTACCGTCGTCTTTGTTCCTAGCGTAGCTTTTCCAGCTCCACAGGGCTTATTTTGCAGTCTGCAAGTAATCATGTCTGCAGCAAGCAGTCACAGGCAAATGAAGGTAGTAGCAGACAGACATATGCAAGTGCATCGACAAGATCTTCTCAAAGCCTCGAGAATGTCTTCGTTAACAAACTGCTGCAGCTGACCCAGGAAGCGCTGCTGAACAACCGCTTAACACCAATAAAGCCGATTTCGCGAGCAGCTATGGCACAATAGCATTGCGAACACATCCAGTTTCGTACCACTGATCTCCGGATCGAAAAGGACCATGAGCAACATCAACAACAGACACTGTCATTGCCTATGAGGTGCTTCAAGACCACTGCATTTTTCTGATTGCAGTGGAAACCAACATCCCACTTAAACTGAATACTGCCAAGCATTTGTCAATATTGACTTAACACTGCTAAGCAAAAAGAGAAAAAGAGCAATGGCAAAGGTTTTCTCAATATTTTTTTCTTGTTTTTCATCAAGACTCGTTATGCCCAACTTGCTCTGTGGACAGTTTTGATTGCATAAGCTGCTGCCACACTTTCTTTTTCTCCGTTACATCATGAAAAACAGACTTATGAGTTGGCACATATTAGAGATTTGTACACTGTCAATCAGCCGTGATTTAAAAGCGGCAATGATTCTTGTTTGTAATCGCGTAATACCATGTTGTTACAACCTAAACCGAAAAAGGCTAGAGTAAGTGTTCAGTCACCCATTCAGCACGCCGATATATTTATTGCAGGCAAATGTGCGCACAGCCGGTAGGAAATAAAAAGAAATGACGCTCCCGAAGATACATTTGCACTGTACCGATGTTTTCACACAGGTTACACAGTTCCTCCGGCGAGTCGTAACCCGAGCACCCATCATCACAAAATGTATTGAATGGAGCACCAAGGCGCAGATGGATGGCGACATCGCTGTTGTCGCCGCAGAAAACAGTCCGACGGCCGTGCAGCCAAGCTCGCGTCACGTCGCACACACGGCAATTCTCAAGCACACTGCCAACACAAATCGCGACCAAAATGGTAATGAATGCGTAGCGGCAACGTCATGTGCACGCTTCGGTCGCGATCACTGCAACCATCGCAACGAATGCGACTAGCTGCACAACGCCACTTTCATTTCAGCATTCGGAAAGCACGGCGTGCGCAGTGAGCTCTCGCAGGTGCACACTTCACTGCCTTGACGTAAAAGCACTCACTCCTATCGCAATCACTTTCACTACGCGGACACTAGTCACTGTGCTAGGCAGCTCATGCACGCACTGAAGTTCACCGTGAGCTGTTGTTACTCGCCGCTGTGCGTGATGATCCTCGCAGGAATTAGGAACGCTTGCAACAACCACAAACAGCTCCATATAAACACTTCGTGACACCGCCAACGCGTAGGCCTTGCGCCGGTTTGAAGAGGCGCTCTGTCAACTCCATCCAACGTTACTAGATTCCATCAGCGTCGATGATCACAGAATTCAACTCGGGAAACTGTCGCTCGCCGCTGCTGCACGCGGAGAAGTTCGCTGTCGCTCTGAACGCTCGTATTATCAACATGTGGCCAATATAATATGCTTCGCGGCATAGCTGCCACCACTACAGCCACAACCTATACCTATGCCTCCCATGATGCCTCCATCCCCAGTTCAGTCGACGGACGGCCATCTTGCACCGGCAGAAGCGGAGGCAGACGTCACGTAAAAAGCAGCCAATCGCTGCAATCCGGTCGCCAGGCGGTTCCGCAAGTTTAAGTTGACCAACTTTCCTACCGTCCGCCGGACGCATGGAGGAAAAAAAACGCATGGAGATTATTTATCAACAAACCACATTCTATCAGGCCACTACTACTGCACTTTGAAGATAAATGCAAAGAGTTAGCAGTACTAGAAGATGCCCTACCGAATATTGCACAAAGGAATGAATATTTGCCACCATGGTACAGCCTGCCTTCACTATGTGACTTCACAATGACACATTTAGACAAAAAGCAAATGCCAAATGAGTACATATTACAGGAATTCTTTACACTGCAAGAAAAGCAAATGCCAAATGAGTACTTATCACAGGAATATTACAGGAATCCAATCGTTGTGTGTGCCTTGTCTTTCCTTTGTCCCCGTCTTTTTGGCTGGTTTTTCTTAAGTAAAAGTATGACACCTACATTGAATTTTATACCGATGGCTCAAAAACAGCAAGTCATATTGGAAGTGCAGTAATCCAAGAAAAAAATAAACAAATAATGCGACTACCAGAATGTGCATCGGTTTTTACTGCTGAGTGTTGTGCCATCTTCGTAGCTGTAGAAAAAATAGTAAGAGAGAACATCAAAAAAGCATAATTTACACCAATTCCCCGATTATGCTCAAAGCACTGCACTCCAGAAATGCTGCTGAACCCATAATAGGAAACATCATACATAACATAGTTAAAATCACCAAACAAAAACATAACATTAAAATCTGCTGGGTTCCTAGCCATGTTGGAATTGTGGGTAATGAAAAAGCAGATGTATGCACTGCACAAGCCCGGAATGGCCAAATAAAACAAGTGAACATAGCGAGCGCACAGGGATTGATTGAACTTTATCTACAGTAAACTCAGAAATCAGTGGCAGGCTGCATGGGAAGAGCACGTAAACAACAAATTACATTCTGTGAAGCCCATTTTAGGAGAATGGCAATCATGTAGGCATCAAGAACGTTTTACCGAAGTTATTTTATGTTGGCTCCGCACTGGACACACCCACCTCACGCACAACTTTCTGCTAGCCAAGCAAGACAAACCTCTCTGTGAAATGTGTGGTGCTGAACTCACAGTGAACCACATTTTAATTTCATGTATAAAACTAGAAGAACTAAGAAAGAAATATTTCACAACATTTTACAGGGAAAGCATCCCATTACACCCCATGTTACTTTTAGGTGATCGAGCACTGCTTGACTTCTCATGTATTTTTAGGTTTCTCAAGGAATTAAGCCAGCGTTTTAAACAAACTCTGAGTATAAAAAGCTTCACCTTTAACAAAAACTCTAACCTTGTGTTTGGCGCATCATAGCCTCAGTTGCTTTTGCGCCAATAAAATCAATATGACTAACTGCACACACATACTCATTACAACATATTGAACAGCAGAACAAAAGCAAGTGGTCAGCTGTCCTATATACGATACAAAAAAGAAGTAGGTGAATGAGCAGCATTATTTAAAGACGTGGCGTGAAGCAGCAAATGATCCATTTAATTTATACAAAGGGAAGAAAGTTGATATATGGCACCCGCCAAGCTAAAGAATAGACAGGTACTCCAACATAATCACCAGTAAACAAAATATATTAAGAGGAAAACGAGCTTTCAGGCAAGTTTGTTTGACACTTCAGATGTAACTGCAGTGCAAACACCCACACTCAAATTAAGGAACACACGCATGCATGGATGCTGCAGCAGCCGCATGTGTGTCTGAGAGAGAGAGAGAAACAGATTTATTATGATGCAACATGAAGCGCTGTGGATATCTTGTGCCAGGGTCACCAAAGCCATCTGGTCCATATCAGCTTGTCTGATGCTATGGGTAATGCTGTAATTGAAAGACAATGGGGTTCAGCTTAAGTTAAGGACAGCGCAGCGAGCTATGGAAAGAAAAATGGTAGGTGTGACGTTAAGAGATCTGAAGCGGGCGGAGTGGGTGAGGGAACAAACGTGGGTTAATGACATCCTGGTCGCAACCAAGAGGAAGAAGTGGGCTTGGGCAGGACATGTAATGCGAAGGCAAGATAAGCACTGGTCCTTGAGGGTAACGGAGTGGATTCCAAGAGAAGGCAAACAGATAGCAGGGGGCGGCAGAAAGTTAGGTGGGCGGATGAGATAAAGAAGTTTGTGGGGATACGGTAGCCGCAATTGGCAAAGGACAGGGTCAATTGGAGAGACATGGGAGAGGCCTCTGCCCTGCAGTGGGTGTAGTCAGGCTGATGATGATGATGATGATGGGGCAGGAAAAGAGGGAACGTTCCAGATTAGCATAGGGATCATAGCAAATGGGGCATGCAGGGGAAGCTCTGAGACGGTAGGATGCACTGAAGAAAACGAAGTTGGGGGGTGGTGAGACGTTTGTCAGGAACAGGAAGGCTGCAAAGGAGATCCTCTCATGTTGTTATTTTGTGCCTTCATGCGAAAGTGAGTGCTTGTGCTGCAGTTGCATCTGAAGTATTTTAGAATCATTTCTTAGACATAGAATTGTTTTAATGCATACAAAGCATTATCATCATTGTTACTGTTATTATTAATTAAACAAAAAACTCTACAAAGGAGTCGCAGATTAACCCTCTTCACAAAAGAGATAAGGTCTCTCGATGCACTGATGGTTTGCTGAATAATCCATCATAAAAAGCTGATAATTTCAATCAATATCTTAGGCTTGCAACAAGAATGGCAATAACTCAACATGACACCACTTGCGCACTAGCAGAAACTTTCACCTGCTTTAACATACATTCTGAGGCTCTCGAAGGGCGATCTGGCCAGGTTAGTGCACTTTTAGGTGAAATAAGCCCACTTCATTGCTACCATGCTCTTGCAAACATTCTGTTCTTTTTGACTGAACGGTTTCAGGAAAATTCTGCCATATGATTCGATAAGCTTTAAGGCCACTATTAAAGGGAAGGCACAAAATGCATTGAGAACTACTGATCAATTTACCTGTTATTGACTCCATATCAAATACTAGAAAAATTCCTATTTCAATGCATGACAAAATTTTTTAACATTCTCTGTTTTTTTTAATCATCAGGAAGGTGATATTACAAGAAGGGGCATTGCATTAATTCTTGACAAATTTGCAGCTGAGCTGTATTCATCATTTGACAAATTGTTTAACTGTGCTTTTTTTCTCAGTGTTCAGAAAATCTTTGATTTGATGAAACATAGGATTTTACCAAGCAAACTGTACCTGCTTGGCTTTTGAGCTCCCTTTTTCGCTATCCTTGAGAATTTTTTGTATAGTCGTTCATTATTAAATTAAATAACCAAAGTGAGCCTGGTGGTGAACTGCCAATATATAGAGGCTGGTAAACCGCTGTATTCTATTTCATCTTCCATACTCTTTAAAAAAATTTGATCACTAATGGTTTCAGCTCGATGACTTCAGGTGCTTGGTCTTCCAGTGCATGGACAGCACAGTTTTGCCCACAGATCAAGTACACTTTGAGACAGCAATGCATTATTGCAGGAAAACATAAATCATATGCTTAAATTGTTTTCTGACAATGGAATTTCAGTTAACGCACAAAAAAAAAGATCTTTTTCAGGAATATTTCAAAGGCTAACAAATAGAGTGGTATGTTACTTAATCGTGGTTCTCTCTCCTGCAGCTGTAGTTCAATAGAATATATGAACTGAATCAAATATCCTAGCATATTCTCTTATACTATAGTGGTAGCTTATTATGGTATGTTTGTGTCACATTACGGAAGATTCTGTGGTTGCTCTTTAATGTGAAATATCCTTGGCTCTAGTATCCATGAAAAAAACAACAATATTAGAAATCAGATATGAGGTATTACAATATTTGTTTCAACTCCTTGATGTTTGCCATGTGGGCAATATAGCTCGAAGAATGTTTGAAATGTGTTTTGAATAGCTGTCTTATGTCACCAAGTGTTTGCATTTTCCTGTTTCTAGGTCTTTCCATAGTCTTTTTTTTACAAACAGACATCACCATTTTTTACAAACAGACATTACTCATCACCATCTTTAGATATGAAACTTTTCAACAAAATCCACTTCCCATCGAAAGTTGCGGAACCACAAAATTTAGCTAGGTACAGGAAGGCAGCACACAGGCATATATGTGCCTGACAACTTTGGTGGATCACACAAAGAGCTCTTTACTGTACCATCTGTGCACAGCCTAAAGGGCCAGCTGAAGCTGCTGTATTACTCTTCAGTGTTTTGCTGCATTACCACGTGCAGTCTTCTGGCAGTGAAAAAGATGTGCGTGTGTGTGTGCAAGTTAAATGAAAGTGCCTTTTCGAGATGGCATCTTGGGCAAGAACATAAATAAGGTGAGGCTGAAAATGTTTTATCACAGCACAATAGAATCTATGTCATGAAAAGCAATTCTACTTGATAGCACACTTCTTGCAAAATATCATTCTCATTATTGACACACTATATGATCACTGTAACATTTCAAAAAGAAAAAAAAATTAATCTGTATTTGTTGTGCCTGTAATAATTGTTTCTTGTAGCTTTTGCTTGTTTTGATTCTTTTGCTTCCGGTAGGAGTAATTGCACCGTTTGCCCCAATTCTCAGGCTGTTTTTAATCTTTAATTTAATATTGTGTGAATAGAAGAAAAATAGCAAAGAGGTCTGTTACAGTGTCTGGTATTCATGCCTTTTCAAAAATGTGTGGACAGAACGAGTGCAGTGCATTTTATTTGTTCTGCTCAGTAAATGACCTGATTTGAAACTTTGCAAGCATTGTTCTGAACATATTGATTTATGATTGATTTCTACTGCAGTCTGGGCATTTAAATTCTTCTAGAGGGGCTGTTGGCACTTATTGTACTGTCTGCATCATTTTTTCATTGAGCACAGGTTCATCTGATGGTATGCTCTTCCATGCTTCGCCTTCAATGGGTTAAAATGTGTGCTTTACACAATTTTCTTGCCTCAGCAGCTTTGATACCAACTAAAGTCAAGAGCTTTCAACCTGACATCTTAACAATAAGCAAATTATTTCTACTTCTATTTAATAAGAAAAGTTCAGCTTTCTGATGACCAAGTAACCATACGACCCATATCCCACATTGCAGTTCTAATCCCTACTGTATCTCTCTGCTTGATGAAAATGCCATCATACCTTTCAATGAAAATTAAGTCTGTCTTGTACTAACATTGCACTTACTTGAAGGAGCTTTAAACCTTTTTTTCTACAGTCATGAAGGCAGTAGCTGATAAGCTATAGTTCAGGTGAAATATAATTTGCTTTCACTGGGCAATTGCCATCTGGATTTACATATGTGCAAGGGAAACATCCTAAACTTAGAATTCGACATAGTTGCAGCTGATATGAACTAATATCACCCAGTCTCAACCAGAAATCTGTTGGCCACAGTTTCAAATTAAGAATCATAGCTGTTTGCTAATATATGATGCCACACCTTCTCTAGCAAAGCAGCTTCACTGTTCAAGCTGGAACCAAGTGAAACTGTGTAATCAAAACTGAGGTGTGCCTGAAATATCATTGCAAATAGTTCTAGTTAATGACATAATAAAAGCCAAATGTTTGTCCTGGACCAATAGCAGGTCAACTTCACAAGCATGGCAGATTTCGAGTGGTCACCAGCTATGAAAACCACAGGGTTGTGTGTGATCTCAGCAGGGGTCAGTTGGGATTTGTGAGACTAAACTGTCTACATTTTCAGTTGATACCAGTCAAAAGCCTGCAGGTATTTTAAGGCTTCTGCTGTAATCTTTCTGTGCACGGTATGTCCCAGCTGGGATTAGTTCTTTTATAAGGAATTAACCTGCAGCTCTTAAAGGGATCTGCTTTTACACTGGCTAAGCTTGAAAAACAGTAGTAGGGAATAAAGTGTGTATACACTTTAGTGACCGCAGTGGGAACTGCTCGAGGAAAGAGCTGGGTATGCATTCGTAGGCGTGGCTGCGAGTGCTCCTGGCCTATGCAGTTTCGCCCATTTGGGCACCCCAAACTCGGTGCACTGCAGCCGCGATGAGAATCACAATTTGAGAAATCTCAAAAGTGATGCGGATATTACGGTCAGCTATAATCAACCTCTCAATAAATGAGGTGCATTACTGTAACTGGTAAAAAGTTAAATATTATATATTAATTTACAAGCCTGCGGGTTAAATAAATATCTTAGCTGTGTTTAATCTATTTAAAAAATTGCCACATCTTCAGTGAAACACTCTGTAGGCCATCACTTTTGGACTAATTATAGCTTGTAGAGTACTTTCCCGAAGATAAATTAGGATTGACATATATACTTTGCAATTGAAAACTCTCACATTCACCAGCTGAATTAATTTTATTTTATTTTTTTTTTGTTTCTGCTATACACTCTTTTCTTATTTTCTTCTTCAGTGACTACTACAAATTTCACATTGCAGTAAAAACCAGTTCAGCTGCAAATGTCGGTGCACATACTACGACACATTTCGCTAGTGATCAACCTGTGCCAGCTCGCCCCGTTACCCCTGCTTCTGGCCGAAAACCTCAACTGCATCAATGAAATCAGCATTCTTGAATTCTTGAATATGCATGACATTTATGGTCATGTTGTCCAGGTGGTGATGTACGTGATTTGTGTGCATCTGGGAGAGACAATATGAAGTTAAATTTTTGTGCTACATATATGCCTGTACGACCTAAAGTGAGAGTTGAGAGTGTACTCAAGTGTCCACATATAGTTGTTAAATGCACCAGAGCATCGAATGCAACAAAACACATTGCTGCAGAGTTTTTCATAAGACCATAAAAAAAAAGTAACAGCCAGGAAACGTAGCAGATGAATGTTTAGCGTGAAAAAAAATTGTGCACCGTTGCCTGCAGTTTTTTTTATTATTATGACGTGTGCGCCATATTCTTCTCTGGAATTAGCAAGGCTGTGGGTTCTCACGATCGTTCTGCATGAGCAAAGAAAACCAAACAACACAAGTGATGAGTGTGCTATTTTTTCCATGATGCTATGCCAACTATATATACAGCTCAAATGTCGATTCCGTTTCTGAGCAGCTGTCTGTGGAAGGGTTTTAGCAGGTAAGAAGGAGCAGCCTAGAGCGTGCGAAGCTGTGGTACGCGTGCTCCTCTTCGCTGTTATAGCGGTGGCCACATTAATCCCATAGGATCATCGCCTATTGGAATCTCGAAATTGTGTATCTTAAAGTGCAGGTGACAAGAATAAAGCGGATGGCAAAAACAAAACCGTCGGAGCCAACGCGTGCAACCGCATCTCGTAGAGAGCTGCTTGTGCCGTCTGCCGCGGCATAGTTTCGTTTTCGCGCGTTAGGGTCGTTCGCGCTGGCATCACAGCGGCGATGTAACTGTGCCAACAGCCGCACCAAAAATCACCTATTCTGTAAGCGTGCTCGCTTTGGCGTGGGGGCTTCCCGCCAGAAGTTGCCTAACACAGCGGCGGACAAGCACCGATAGAGTGTATAGTTTCGCTTTTTCTACCCGGCCGGCACTGACATTGCACACGCATTGAACGAATGCCGGAACGGTGTAAACTATCACCGCGAGGCGACTTCCGCGGCATGCGATGCGGAAATGATGCAACAATTGCATTATGTAACAGATACAGGCGATCGAGTTTCAATTACGTATACATGGGCTTCGATCTATGGCAGCTGGACTGGCTCATAAAAACGAGGTAAAACGCAGCAACCGCGAACGTAACAGTGGGGTTCTACTCGAGGTTTGTTTTGCAGAAAAAAAAATCAATCCTTCCACTTTTGATTGTGATGATAGAAGCGCCAGCTGCGGAACAACATATAACGCGTGCTTCCATCTCGTATCGATATCACCGTTTCGCTGTACCGCACGCAGGCACCACGATCAGTGCTTTTAGTGGCAAAACCTATTGTGCACGACCCTTCCTCAAACACATGCACTCACGGTGAACTCTCGTTGTTTCGTGCTCGCTTTCTTAGCTCAAACTTTTGGTCAAATTCTATTCGAACTGAGGGTGCCAAGAGTGGACACGTGTGTGCGGCACGGTGGTTTTGTAGCCGTGTGCTCTCTTTGAGCAGTCTTATATTTATGTTTGTTGCGAGTAAACTTTTGAGATTTGCGCCAAGACTTTTGAAGATGAAGACAAGGACCATCACGTTTAGAGCCACATTGTGCGCGCGCCACGAAAAGGATATATATCGTTGCAACGCTAAGCACCAATGGTCGGGCATACCTCGACGTCTAATACTTCAAACTGTTAAGGGTCTGAAAATTTGTTCAAATCATGCCGATTTGAAATTAAGGGTAAGGGGACCGAAAATAGTTCTTGACACAGAGTTCGAAATAAAGAGAGCCCGACCAGAGGGTTTAATTCATTCACATTATGCGACCGCTCATCAGCACTGGCAGCATTAGCGGCGCCTCATGCGATGCCACTCGATCGGCCTCGCATGTTCTAAAATAAACTGGCCCCACGTCGTGACAGGAGCTCAGGGGAAAAAAAAAGAACTGCAGTGAAGCAGCCGCAAAGACCACAACCCACACCAAGCAACGCGCGCATAGTGCATGTAATGGACTTTCATAGGCTATCGGTCCGGGGGCTGTCGAAAGCACGATGGCCGCGTGCAGCACGCTGCATTGCCATGCTTCATCATCGGTCAGGACAGGTAAACTGTACGGCCGTTGAATAAGCGTGTACTACCGGCAGTTTTGTCGCAATGAAACACGAGATTTTGACGGGACCGAAGTACCTTTTCGTAAATACCGCAGATTTGAATGAAGCGATTTCCGTGTGTGTACAGTACACACCGTACATACCTCTCGGGCAATAATGGCCCTTAGTAGCTGAGAAAGGCTAGAGCAAAAAAAAAAATTAAATCTGACATTAACAAGTGATGCGAATTCAATCAGCCACTGTTCTGTTTGAGGAAAGATAGGTCAAAAACAGTAAGAGAAGACTGTAAATCGAATTTACCAAATATCATTCTAATCATTTAGGGCCTTTTATTAACAGGTGACGACCAACATTACCCAGTTTGTGCACCCAAAAGCATCTGCATGAAAACAATTCCTGCTCAAAAAGTGCCTTCAAAAGAAATATAGTTTGCAAGAGACTGAAGCTACCGTATAGAAATTGGCAGATGTCTTGAACCTGAAAACAATGAACTAGCCACGTGATGTTTTCCATGTCATGTTGCATGGCATGAATTAACATGGAAGAGTTTTCTTTATGCTCTGTCAGAGTGCAGTTTAGGGAGATACCAATTTCACTAACTACCAGCGAGAGCCAAGCTCTACAGAATCTGCGTCATTTGCAGTGGGTTGGAACCCCAGTAGTGCTAGGACGGTTGCCTAGCCTTATTGAAATACCTACAAAGACCATCCAGTTAAAAGCACCCAGATTACAATATTCAGCAAGAGCTTTCCTAGCACTGTCAGTGCTGAATGAGGTGGACGTATAGGCAGAAACATCCGACATCAAGGGATGGTGCTATCAGAAAAGGTGTACCTACCTGTAAAAAAAGTTGAAATTGGTCCCTCCTATGCATTGAAAGTACACGTGCAGCACCCACAAACATTCATTACCTGATCTACATTTTCACTGGGCTTCAGTACCCTTTTAGCAGTAGTCTCAGAGCAGCTTGCCAGTGAAATTTCTTTTCCTCATTAACTTTGTGCATAGTTAATTAAAAGACTAGCGCATAAAACTAGGACAAAGACAGAGAAGGAGACAGGACGAGCGCTAATTAACTATGTCAAACCAACTAGCCCAGCTTTCCGCCTTGATAACTTTGTGCAGCATTTTCTGCTGCAGGGGCATAAACAGAAAGGCAATATGCGGCTCTGCAGAGGAAACAATGTGGAGGCTGGGTATGGTCTCAACCGACTGTTTTGTAACATGATTTTTCTATAGGGCCAACCAAGTTGTTAGTAACCTATTCATATGCTTCATTAATCCCCGACAAGGCATGTTGGTAGGAATACTTTATTTGGCACAGAAGTTCTGGCAGCAATGGGTATATTGTCATTCTGCTTGTAGGCCAAGGTGCAGACTTGTGAGCACGTTCTTGAGCCAGTAGCCTGGAACGATGGATAGGTTCCTTGGACCAGAGAATGCTGGTCATGCAAGGTCGGTTGCTGCAGTCCTTCCCCTAGTGTCAGCCATATGCAGGGTTGGATGCCATGAAAAGAGAAAACAAAAGTGGGCAAGCTCAGAAAAGTAAAATGCAACTAATAAACCACTAAGAGAAACCACACACATACAAAAAAAGGAATGCATGCAAGAGAGAAAAAAGATAAGGGCATCTCCCAACTGTGTTCAGGAAAGTAAAAACAGTGCTAAATTCTACACAAACCATACAGAAAGACGGACAGGACGGACGCTGCCGTCTTTCTGTGTGCCGTCCTGTCTGTCTTTCTGTGTGGTTTGTGTAGAATTTAGCACTGTTTTTATTTTCCTGAACACAATGTCACACCAACTAGCCCAGCAAAAGGTACTGTTAAACATCTCCCAACCGACTATCGCAGCAGCCTACGCACTCCTGTAGTGGCCTTGTGCATGGACATTTGAAAGATCTTAAAAAAAGGATAAAAGCAACATTGTTGAAGATGTGCTGGAAGAACCACACTAAAAAAGAAGTGTGCACAGAGCTCAAGAGAGAATGAAAATAGTCAAGACAAACAACGAAAGGGTTTCACTGGGTCAGACCAGTACTCATTAAGAGAATGAAATTATCAGGTTCCAAGCCTTGGCAGTTAAGCTTGGCCAGCCCACAACACTGCCGCATTTCCTTTTGCGGCTTCCGACGCTGGCACACAGGAGGTCAAAAGCTCCATATGCTAAACCCAAAACCTTAAAGGGATACTGAAGCAAAATCTGAAAATTGAACAAAAACGCTGAAAATAGATTCTCGGAATGTGATTACACCGAAATCTAGTCGTCACTGCGCATATTTTTCAGCGGATGGTTTTATTTTAGATGTTTCATGAGCGCGCGCCAAGCCCTCCCGGTCAGCGCGAGGTGAAGAGCGTGACGTCATGGCACCCTCCCGCGGCGACAAGTACGGCGGCGCCCTTCGATGCATGAAACTAATGAAACCTCGCTTCGGACTGGTTGCGTCGTTGTTACTGGCTTCTTCAGCGCGGTCACTGGCCATAAATGGGCCACCGGTCTTTCGCTTCGTCTCCTGTCGCCCATAAGAAAACTTACCGAGTAATAAATTTGCTTTATTTTTTATTTAGAGTGACGATTCTGCCTCCTTTAGGCTAAGCGGGGTGTCGGTTTGTTGACAACAATGCTTCTCCTCCTAACCGCCAGATGGCGCCACTAGTCTGAACATCGTCGCGCTTCGGTTTTAAAAGTGAGAATGTTAGAAATGGCGTAAGGTCCGGAAAAAGTTGCTGCATTTAGCGGACGTAAGCGTGCATACGGTTATGGTATGTAAACAGCATCAATTAACATTTTGACATATCTGTGTACGCCGTGAGCAGACGACAGACATGGAAAAGCCGTGAGTAGCGATGGCAATCGTGCTTCTGCGGGAACGGTGGGCGCGCGGGTGTAATGACGTCTAGTCGCAGCTTCCACAGGCGGCCGCCAGGTGCAACGATACGGCAATAAATAGTGAAAAACAGCGTTATCCACCTTTTTCGCTAAAATGCTTGTCATATTTATCAATTTTAGCAGACAAGCTCTTGTTTACATGCAAAAGAGCAGCTCCAAAAGTTTGGTTTAGTATCCCTTTAAAACAGGGGGGACACCAAATTTTTGGTTGGCGTCTTTGTTTCAAATATTGCATTGCCCCAGGGCATATACACATGACACATGCTGCACGATTCATATATGCACTATAAATAATTTATTACCGCATTACTTATACTGAGCGGTTTCGCTTTCCGAGCGCTGGGGTGCGTTATGACGTCACTCTCAAAAGCAGCAACCCTGGTCACGCGGGCTCCAAAAGTAGACAAAGGGACTGCTGCATCGTCTGCTCTCGTACACATGCTGTACATAGCAGGGCTTTTCGAATTGCCGGCCGGTACTATGACATGCTTAGCAAAGCCAAGCGGGTGAGGGGCAACGTCGAGTTCTGAAACCAAGCAGCTCACTTGGGACGATCTCAGTCGGAATACGCGATTTCAGCGTTGTATTTAGCTTTGGAACACTCCGCCCATTCCAAAAGGATAAAAGGCTGCAACAATTTCTGGGAGTCTTTGGTGATCTCGCGAGTATATTGTGTATTCATAAGCAGATAAAATTTGTTTTGTACAATGCATTTTTAAAATAAATATTTGCTTTCCTTGTGCTTTGCTGCGTATGAAATTAGAGCTAGTTCTCAGCAATGCTGCTGTTCCTGTTGCAGTTGAATAAGCCCTTGAGATCTAGATGCCAACTGAAAGCAGCATCTGCTTGCATTGGATGAAATGCTCCCAGTGCAGTGCATTGCTGCTATCCACATTGCACATAAAAGAAGAATCTAATCCCACTCAAACAAATATCTTTCCGCGTGGTTTACATAGTAGAGTTTCCTTGTGGTGTGGACGGAATAACAAAAATCTGCGGACAAAAAGACTAAAATGTAGCCGTTAAATGCATTCCTGAATTATATATGCTATCTAGGCGAGCTGAAGCATTCAACAAAAATTAAAACTGGACGTCCAGCAAGCTACTCATTTTGAATTCCCAACGGCCGAAGCGAGAAACATAGTGGCGATAATAATGGACAGTATACATGATCAATTCACAGAAAAAATGAATGAAGCCGCAAAAGCTGCATTGAAAAGAGATTTGCTTCCCGTGTTTGAGAAAGCTCCTTTTACGAAGTCAATCTTTTTATAACAGGCGGCTACCCTTTTCTTCTTTCGTCCCAGCATTTGATGTTCTCTGCCAAGTGCGTGTCAACATCAAATTTTTCATTTTGAAGCAGATAATAGTAATAAAATTCAGAGCAAATACAACTTAATAATCTAGAGTAGTTCAGATATCAATACAGGTAGTTAAAATTACAATACAAACATGCTTCCTCAAAATGCAGCAATGAAACAGAATATTCCACACCAATATTTTACTCCTCATAATTTATCACATCCTAATGCTTACTGACTATCTCAATGAATGAGGGGAAATCATGTAGAATGGTAAAATTTGCCTAAAGCATAACTGTGTGCAGGGAAAAACCTGACAGCTTGAATTTGCAAGCTGGCAAGTGGAGATGCTCTTGCCACAGTTCGCACTGAAAAGGAGTAGGACGTGATGTGGCACACTGCTGAGAAACAAAAGATTATACAAAAAATCAATGAACAGCAGCTTAAGCTACAACGCGAGTGAGAGCTTTAACACGACTGCGTCTTCCACGCTGCCTCGTGACACCTAGAGACAGGTCCAACCGTGAAATGCTGTCCCAGATGCATCATTCTTGACGGGACATGGCCCGCTGAACTCTTGTGTATGGGTTTAACCACACTGGAATCCCTAGCCATAACGGGCCCACAGATGCTGGCACATTTCAATTCGGAATCTCTGCAGCAATTTCGGCAGCTGTTTTCCTTCTCACCAGACGAAAAGTGCCTCAGTGATCTGGGCTCTTAGATTTGGAAGTTGCTTAAAATTATGCTCACAAGTTCCTGCTCTCTTTTAATGGTTCATAAGAGTGGTGGCCATATGTGCTTTTACAGAAGAAACAAAGAGCACCACTTTGAGAAAATGCTGGAAAATTATCTAAACGAAACACTCCGCATGCTTTCAGGGGATTCATAAACTGCTCATTATACTGCCAGAGATTATTTCTGGCTTTCAAAGGTTGGTTTTTCCATCAGTGAAAAGTACTGTCGTTTCCTGCCTTTCTTTCCCATGAAGGCATCCTGTGCTCACTCTGGCATCCCTTTAGACAGCAGCAGTGCCATGGGACAAGCACCAAGAGATTTCCATAAAAAATATCAGCTTTCTATGACCTTATCACAGCTCGAACCGCAAAGAAACTAGCCTCTATTTGTTTGTTTCTGCAATGGCCTACAAGATTGACGAGGCCGGAGAGCAAGATTTCCAGATTGATTTTGATGCCACGCTAGGGTGGCGTGGCTCCTCGCATGAGTACATTGAAAGTGCATGAATTCTGCACATTGCTATGACTACGGCATATTCCACAGAAAATACTTTTGAATGCAGCTATGTCTATCCATATGCACCAGCCCAAATTTACTGTCGAGTCCGGGAACCAGTACAGAACGAACCAGATATACAATGCTCACATCATGGACGACAAGGAAAAGACACCCAAAACAGACAGGCTGCCATGCCTTATACATGTTAGAAGAAAAAATATGCCACGCCAATGTGAACAGACCGTGTGCTGGGCACTCACAGTACCAAAGAAACTTGCGGCAGACCACTGCGTTAATTTCAGTCAGTCCTTTTTTCCAACCTGGCCACTTTCTTGATCGTATCCCTCAATTCACTCATTTTTACAGGTAAAGAACATTCCCCTGATGATTCAAGGTTAATACACACCCTGTAAAGCCATCACAGCCCTTCAGAGAAATATAGCAGAACCTTGCTATTCTGTTCGTGGTTGGTCTAATCTGCCGTATAACAAACCCAAAACTTATGCGTGTAACGCATTTTTTTTCACAATATAAATCCTGGATAACTTTCTGAAACGATTCCCTGGTGTACATGTCCATAATTTCATCAAATTCTGACGGCATGGTGCATTCAGAGACCAAGAGGAAATGCCAGCCAAGCTAGTCATCATTTTTCGATACTTTGCCCAAATGCACCTGAGCACTGCGGAGAAGGCTATGAAAAAAATCAAAGAGACAAAGCATCTTACAAGCAGCGGTGGCTTCTCCACACTACATAAGTGTAATGGGACAAAGTATCTGAAAATGCCAAGGAATAGTTGATGGACTGGATGTGCCATGAAGCTCCAGCCCCATGAAAAACGAATATATGGAAAGAACTTGCAAGCGCTAGAAAAGGAGCTTTCCAAAATTTGTGCCACCACACACACACAAAAGTTTTAATGAAGTGAAAGTGCCAATAAATGCCAGGGTTAGGAAATGGCGCAAAACCTGGGCATGGAGACAATCGTGTGCAGACCAGCAATCAAATTTTGTGAAGCTCCTAATTTAAGCTTCTTGCATAAAACAGCACTTGCAACATCCAAGAAAAAATAATAAAAGAAGGAGACAAAAAAAAGGGGGAGGGGGGGAAGGTGGCAAAAAAATTTGCAGACACCATTGCGTCAGGATTTTGCATTCATTGAAAAGCAGAGTGCAATCACCTTGAAATCAGTGGGTGGCCAAGCGGCTGCCTAGGAAATTTCTCAGTGCCCTTAAGTTCTTACGCAAACGATGATACACCACCCAGCTTGCCATATGTGACAATGCCCATGGGAAAAAGGAATATTACACACCACACAACATGTGCAGAGGAGGGAATGGCCACGAGCATTTTGGAGCAGTCTTTGTCGCAAGCCAAAATTCCATTAGGAGCAGTTTTCCAGTTTTGTAGCAGGTGACCAATACTGAGAGAAGGTAAAGATACGGATGTGCCAAGGTTTAAAAAACTACTGGCTGCACTGAAGACGAACAGTACACCGTTTTTTTTTAAATGCATATTATTTAAAAGGAAAGTTCACAAGTGCTCTTAATGCATACACCACAATGACATAATAAGACATGTTGGTGACATGCCTAGCCTACTTGCAGCTGCTTGACGCGTCTGGCGTCACTCTTCCCTCCCATTGTAAGGAAAGGGGGGTGCCTGCCTGTCCTCCCCACACCCGAGGCACGTCACTAACCTGTTTGCAGGTGCTGGTGTACGAGCAGCCATGACCCTAGCCATGCAGATGTGCCCACTGCTATAGCTACTGCTTATCGCTGTCACATGACTTGGCCTTTCTGCAGCAGATTTCAGTTTTCCTCCATGCGCCGCACCTACCATTGCTGTGCTGCTGGCTGATCTGCGCCACTGTGCAGCTGTGGTCCAGCCCCATCTCATTGCGTTCTCATATTACCAACATTTTCATGGATAGCGTGCTTCCCAAATGAAATAAGCTGCAGTGTGTCTCACATCAGGACGAAGCTCTCAGTATTGACAGCCACGCTGCCTGTGAAGGGCTCTTTGCAGATGTTCTGCAGCAGGATGGCGGTGTCATCATTATCATCAGCTTGACTACAACCACTGCAGGGCAAAGGCCTCTCCAATTAACCCTGTCCTTTGCCAGCTGTGGCCGCCATATCCTGGCAAACTGCTTAATCTTATCCGCCCACGTACCTTTCTGCCGCCTCCTGCTATGCTTGCCTTTTTAAGGACCCTTAAGTACCAGCGGTTATTTTGCCTTCAGATTACATACCCTGCCCAAGCCGCGTTCGAGGCTGAACGGTAGCTATGCAGTTAAAAGGTTTCGTGTGCACATTTTTAAAAATTGATCAGGAATCATTTTTTACCAGGTAAGTGGATGTATTCAGGCCGCTTTCAGTTTGAGCATACTGCCGCTTTGCACATAGTTTTTCTGCAGTGCTGCGAGGTGCGCCTTAACGAGGTTTCACTGTACTTATCAGTAGTAAGGTTGCTGAATTTGATGCGCCTCAATGTGAAATCTGAACTGACTGATACAGCTCCAGCAGTGAGGCCCATGACCCAACTATAAAAGTGAAGTTCTGATCTACTGCTATACGATGCATTCAGAACAGGTGCTGCCCTTGATGGCCTCACAGATAACTTTGACAACAATGGCAACACAGACATCAAAGTTTGCTCTCCACCATTGGTGCCATGTTTGCTGCTGCTCTAATGTCATTTTCCACAGTGGCCCACTCACAACTCACCTCAATTCTGACCGCGGAGCCAAACCAGCAAACAACCTATAAGTGGTACTGTGTGGATGGATCTTATGGCCATGCCACTGCTCTAATTACATCACACCACTTTCTCTCAGTCCCATGGAGACATTCCTAGCAATGGTGGGGGAATGAGGAAGTTGGAGCACTACAAAAGCCAAATGTACAATGACCTCGCTCAAAGCTCTTGCCCAGAACTCAAACAGCACAGGCATTTCTGGCTGAGCTTACAACTTTTCTCATACCCAAGTTGACAGCTCACCAGCCACACACACACCGCAACAATCACACACGCCAACAATGCAAGATCTGGTGATATGATGTTAAGCCATCTGTGTTTTAACCAACCTGAAATTCTTACCACTCAGTCCTGTAGATGAACTCTGTTCTCTCCGGCGATACACCAAGCCATTACTGTTCACAGCTATGGTAAATTATCATTTTGACGTCTCACATTTCCTCATCAAGAGGCATGAGGGCAATTGATTAACTGTTTGGTTCTTGGGACCAAGAGGCATTAAGCAATAACTACAATTTCTGGGTAAACACTCCCTGAAGGGCCACAGAAAATCCTCCACCAAAGCTGCAAATTATACTGTTTGAACAGGAACTAGTTTTTGTTGTTTATCAGTTTATCTGTACCTCAACGGCCCACCTCCTTCAGGCGTCTCTGCAGCATCACCTGTAAAAAGGCTTTAAGCTGAGAGGCCTCAAAAGGAAGCTTGCTTTTCCAGTTGCCTCATGCGCTCCATGCTAGTTAGCTACCTGGGTCCAAGCACGTTCCCCATGTAAAGCCGATGCTCAGTGCAGGTAGCACAGCACTCGTTTTAAAATTCACAGAAGGTGGAGAACTCACCCTGTGGCGCCTTTGCTGCTTCCGCATTTTATCGTCTCATTTGTTCAGCCTCTGCACCAGCAAGCGAACGCCGGACTCGAAGCAGGAATCGGGAAGGTCCGTGCATACGAGTAAACTGCATTTCGGTTTTTCAAGTGCTGCTACCTGAAATGAAAATAAATTAAAAAAAAAGAACTAGTTTACGCGCTCCAGACACCGCAGCGTAATCGCTTATCTCGCCGCAATTAGTGTACCTGTTTCGGAAAGCGGCTCGTATGGATTCACAGCAACACAACTGTAAAATGAACCATTAAGTCAGTATTCGACACACTTTCCTAGCAGCGGGGCCACAAAAAGTAGGACCCCGTACAAAACTCATCGCATAAACGGTTAGCTCAACTGGGCTGTTAAAAGTTTCCCGCCTTTTATTCGGGCGCGCGCTAAAGCTGGTAATCATGCGTGTTTTACATGAACAAGAGTTACGTTGGGTCGGGCTGACAAAAGGTACAAAAACATACTCGGCGCATATTCTTTTCTGTCGAACTGCACTGAGCTTTTGAGCAGAACTCAGGATAAAAGAGACGAGTCTCACCTTTAGGGCCTTTGTGCCCACTGCCGGGCAAGCGGGCTCAGTGCTAGTCCTAGGTTATCTGCAAACACAAAATATTTGGGCGCAAGGAAGTTGACAACGAAATGCCGAATGTCAGATAACAGGCAGTCACTCAATGCATACAGTAAGTACAGGTGCAGTCAAAAGTAAATGGAAGGCGCGACAGCGTGGCAAACCATGTCACAGCGCTTTCTAACGTCGGCTCTGGAAACTGATTAGCTCGGTTGCCAGGAAGCCGCGCGCGCTATCAGCAGACCCTTGTCCCGAGCGTACGGCCATCGCTTTCGGCGGCTCGAACGGATGCGTGTTGCTTTTCAAATGTGACACCACGGATTTCACGGGCGCTGCCTGCCGCTAAATGCGTCAGCATCACTAAGCAATCAAAACACGCCGATGATAGCAGCGTCCGCTCGCCGCCACAAGGAGCACGGGCCAGCTGCTGACTATTTTCAAACGGCGCAAATCGCTCTTCAAACTAATCGCTGGCAGCGCCCGTGAAATCCGTGGTGTCACATTTGAAAAGCATTAAGCATCCGTTCGAGCCGCCGAAAGTGATGGCCGTGCGCTCGATACAAGGGTCTGCTGATAGCGCGCGCGGCTTCCTGGCGACCGAGCTAAGCAGTTTCCAGAGCCGGCGTTAGAAAGCGCTGCGACATGGTTTGCCACGCTGTCGCGCCTTCCATTTACTTTTGACTGCACCTGTACATACCAAAAGACAGAAATAACAGAAATTGCTCACGGGCAAGCGCGCGCGGCTCCCACCGACCCACACCGACCGGCCATACAGCTACTGCAAGCAATGCTCGGCTTGGCTCAAACATGAATCAAACAACAAAAAAATGGCCGGACGTGACGTTATTTTTTAAACCGGATGCGACGTCACGGGTGGAAATAACGCTTGCGTTATTTCGACCGGGTCGCAAGAGACACTTCCCCAGTCCGCCTGCCTGGCGGATCCGCTCAAAAGCGATCGTACAACGCCCCTCTCCATCTATACGATTGATGCGGCGACGACAATCGAAGCATAGCCCGTGCTCATCAGCGCTGCATACGCTGAAAAACCACTGAGATATGCACGCAAAATCCGCGATGATAAATGAGCACGTTAATGTCCACAAATGGTTGGCGTCATCACGGCCGGTTGTGCGCTGCGAGGCTCCTATGCGAGGGCAGCGCTATGCGGAGTGCGCCAGGGTGTGTATTCGCTATATATATGCCTTCGCACTCCGGCTTCCAACAGTCTCGTAATCTGTTAACCTTTCTGTTACCATCACGATTTTCTACTGCATAGGAGGCCATTTAATTTCTTCGATCAAAAACAAGTTAAAAAAGTAAGATGTGATGCGATCAGAAAGCGCAGTAATGGCGTGAGGCATTCACTTTCAGTATGGTACTAACGCATATGGAAATCGGCAAAATGTCAACAGAACGCCACGCAGTTGTTGTGGGCGCCTGGCTGTGGATCATTGACTAAACACGCGTGAAGCATTGCGCGCCGGTAGGAAGGAGAAAAAAAAAAATGTTGCACGCTTCTTGCGTGTCATTCGGGCGCAGCCGCAGGCAATGCGCACATTTCACAATTCAATATACACGCCTGCACTGCAGGGGACAGACACTGTTTAGACTGTATGTGTACCGAAGTACAACGCTGAACCCTATCTTGGAGTTTATATAGCCAGTACTGGCGGGCCTCAACGTGTAACAATGACAAGAGCTCAACATTAACATATTTTACCATGCTCAAGAGCATGATTCGGTTCTGATTAATTTCAGCCACTTATGCTACTTTTCTTCACAGGTCTGTTAACTGAAATTTGTAATTACACATGTTACTATTAGGCACGAGACTAAAATCCGCCCGCAATAGGAATGTGAGGTTGTCCCTAGGTTTCCCTGTTGCATTGAACTGCATGTGTTTTGAAAGTACCTAAAAGAAGACACAGATGTCCCTAGTTGGGTCTAACCTGTCACCAGGATTTTTCGTTTGCCCTTTTTCCACTTTTGCCTTTGTCGTCAGCGCAGCGGGAAGATCAACATGATGTCGGGCAGCGTGCGCGTTGGCGAGAGTCCGAATCCCGCTGCAGAATACGGTGAACGTCGTCACCTTTAGCTTCGGTGGAGCCACAACGGAGACGGAGACGATTTTCTACTGCATAGGAGGCCATGCACCTTCATCCACGCATGTGTATTTTGGATGCTGCAAGCCTATAAGTGATTTTAATTTCTTCGATCAAAAACAAGTTAAAAAGGAAGATGTGATGCGATCAGAAAGCGCAGTAATGGCGTGAGGCATTCACTTTCAGTATGGTACTAACGCATATGGAAGCCGGCAAAATGTCAACAGAACGCCACGCAGTTGGTGTGGGCGCCTGGCTGTGGATCATTGACTAAACACACGTGAAGCATTACGCGCCGGTAGGAAGGAGAAAAAAAAATGTTTCACGCTTTTTGCGTGTCAATCGGGCGCAGCCGCCGACAATGCGCACAATTAAATGTACACCCCTGCCACGCAGGAGGTTGTTTTCGACGTCATCGACACCGTAACTGTTTAGGGTCAGCATATGTACTCACGTAGTACAACGCTGAAACCTATCTTGGAGTTATATAGCCAGTACTGGAGGGCCACAACGTGTAACAATGACAAGAGCTCAACATTAACATATTTTACCATGCTACTTCAGCTACTTTTTTCACAGGCCTGTTCACTGAAATTTGTATTTACACATGTTACTATTAGTGGCTGCAGTGTTTGTGGTTCTGAAAGGCAGTCGCGACTCTTACGACTTGTGGCGCTCACTGACGAACGCTACAACAACCACATTGTGCCGCGCATGGCCTCCGCAAAGCGGATAGGTAATCTCGGAAGCCATGTCCCGCGACGTTTCAAGATTTTTTGCGTTCGCATTGCGCTCGGTTTGCGCTTGTCTCGTTCATGTTACAATCCCTTCTCGTTAAGAGAATAGCATGGACACAGGACGCAAAAGAGGTATACAGCACGGGCTTTAGCTCTGTTGTGTGCCTGCTTTTATGTCCTGTGTCCGCTGACCTCGCCTTGCGAAAAAGGTAGTCGACAGCAGCACGTCACCGCCCTTTAAATTGACGTCATCCTATGAAAAAAAAAAAATCAAGGCCGCTGCGCTTTTACATAGGTGTTGCGATCTGGGACTTCAAAGCACTAAAGAGGCCAAGAGAAAGTTATAGGCGCAAAAATCTCTCCGCCAAGAATATTAGACGCAGTGTCTAAAAGGTATTTTCGAGGTACCAAGTTCATTAACCTCATTAAAAGTATGATGAACGTCGTCATTGGTCCATGTCTATATAATCATATACAGCGTATGTGCATCATGCTTTTCCCCGCGAAGTGTAAGAAAGTTTTACACAGGACATTGCGACTTAATTCAGAGGAGCTACATGTAGAAACAACAGATACCCCACATCCGTCTGCTCCGGCTCAGGTAGGGGAATTTTTATGGCCGCCGGTGACCGTTGCGGTAGCCAGCCGTTCGAACGCTCCAATCAGGTCACGCCACTGGCCACCGTTCGAATTGGACGAATGGTCGAGGAGCTCGGCCGTTGATGGTTTGCAGCCTGGAAAGGGCTGCCGGCGAAGCGTCGTGTGAGTCTCGAGCCGACGCTAGTGCGGAGGAGGAGGAGGAAGGGTCTGCGCCGGCGAGCCAGGATTACTCATGTTGCAAGCCGCGACATGTCTCAATTGTGCGTCATTTCCGGTCAGGTTTGTTAGTTGTCCAGCACACCGCTAGGGGACTGCGTCGTCTGCTACAGAGGTTTTTGAACGCTTATAACTAAAATTCTGGACGCTTCACAGCCCTAATATTAAATATAAATATTGTTCATAACATGCGCACTTTATCCAGCGCAAAATTAGCCGAAGTAAACTTTCGGTCAAGTAGGCCTTTAAGCGGCCTGTTTCACATGGAAGCGAATATGCTAGCGAAATCTGCCGCCGCGACGGAAAAACCTGTTTTGAGTCGTCCCTGCGACGAGCGACGAGGTTTCAACAAGTTGGAAATTTTCGCCGCGACGCGCCGCTCAATCGCTCAGTCGCTTGCATGTGCCCTGCCCACCCCAGGGCAGCAGACACTCTCTACCTCTCTTTGAGCGAGCCTCCTCTCCTTCCATTCCCTCCTCGAAATTCTTCTCTCCCGCTCCTCGTCGAGTAGGCTCGGCAAGGCAAAATCACCCCTTCGTTCTCCGACGTAAGCCGGAGGCGTGGTGTCTGTGGAGTGCGTCACAGGGCGACGTCATGGCCCCGCCTTCAATAGAATTCTTTTCTTGGTTTTTGCTGCTGGGTCTGTTCGAGGGGAGGGGGGGGGGGCGCTGCGGGCGCGCACACTGAACGATCGAGAGGCGCGATCGGCTCGACCACCTAGACTTGTTAGCGAGCGCATCCTTTCATACATCTGTTTGTCATTCCCAGTTAGCGAGCCACCTGTTCATTTTTTTTTAGGCCTCCCCACCGCTTCACGAGCGGAGGGGCGGAAGTCGGTTCTGTTCGAAACACACAGGGAAGTGCGGGCCCGGCAACCGCCCGTTTGCTTTTTTTCATGTGTGTTTGTGTTCTGTGTGTTTGTGTCTTTTGATCCGCTCCGAAGCCCATGTCGTTCATTGGAGTCAAGGCGTACGCAAGATGCACAAAGGATAAGCGGTGTCTGTGCGGAGCGGTCAAGTGGGCGAGCGAGGGAAAGGCTCTGCTGCACTACTAATTAAAACCTTGTTTTGGGGGGCTTGCATAGAAGAAAAAAAACTGAGAAGGGAGCGCGCACGCAGAGCGTCTCGTGACGTGATCACTGCGGGGGGGCGAACCAACTCTCTCAGTTTTACTATTTTTTCACTTTTTATGGCTAGGGTTCAAGGCTGTCGCCGCACGCTCCCTCCGCAGTTTTTTTTTTTGTTCCTTCATGCGGGTTTGTAGGCATGAGCCAGAACAGAAGGCGCTGCGGAAAGCGTTGTGCAGACGACGCGACGCCAAGGCTACGCCCAACCTTCTCCCGTCAGTCAGAACGATGCACCAATGGTGTGCCTTTAGCGAAAGTTACCCCCCATGACGTCAACGGGGTTCAGAGTAGTGGGGCGGGCCGTTTTTGTTGAAGGAAAGAACGAGCGGGCTTTGATTTGAATTTTTGCAGCTTTTCGGGGCGCGCATGGCTCTAGTATTTTGCAGAGGTTATCTTCGATGCCTCATCTATGCAGTGGGCTTGTTTTTCAAAAATGTCCGGACCCTGGGCAGCGGCCCTTTAAGGGTATGACGCGATAGCGTAGTGGGTTATGGGTTAGGCTTTCGATCCTGAGCAGTTTGACACCTTTGAACGAATTTTGTTCATTTTCTTTCAAGTGTTTGAATTAATTGATCAATTACGCACTCTAAATTGTCTTAATTAGCATCATCAAGCATTTTGGCTTTTCATTCTGAGTATTTTGACTCCTTTAAACCCCCATTTCCATTTTGTTCATTTTAATCAATCGAATAATTACGATGGTTTCATTTAATCGTCATCTCCTATCTACTGTCAATCACTAGAACCCCAAATTACCATGATACGATTTTTTTTACGCAGCCTCCGATTATTTCCGAAACGCGGGGCCGACTACGCCGACGGCTTTTCGGCCGAACGAGCTGCATACGCTATCGCGTAATAGTGCACAACTTAACTTTGCATCCTCGTAATTACTGGAAATAGCAGTCATAAAAGGCGCCTTTTCGCACTTGATTTCAAGGCGAACGAGGCGCTGTTTAATGGCCGTCCTTGGCGAATATGGAACTGCAGCTGGAAATAAGTAGTCCTGATTGTTCGAAAAGTAGAGTAATGGGTCTAAAGACTGCACTGGAATATGCTACGCACGTTGTAAGAATGCTACTATGAAGGAACACAGCGCAAAAGAAACGGGGCAGAAGAGAACCAACACACATGAGCGCACCGACTGTTCGCAAGGCGCCGACTTTCTCGGCAGATTAGCTGCGAAAGATGGTATACGAAGTCTGTTAGAAAAGTATCCGACCTTTGGCCGAAGAAAACAAAACTGGCATAACTGGAGCGTTGGAAACCTAATCACCTTCAAAGTAGTCTCTTTGGGACTCCACATACTTCTACCAGCGGTGCTGCCATTGTTGGAAGTATTCCGAAAAGGCCCCTTTCGGAATGGAGTTTAGCGCAGCTGTCGTTGCAGCCATAATGTCCTCTCTTGTCTGAAATCGCGCTCTTTTCAATGGCCTCTTGATTTTGGGAAAGAGCCAAAAGCCGCAGGGGGCCATGTCAGGAGAGCAAGGACTCTGTTGAACTACAGGAGTCTGGTTTTTCGCCAAAAAGTCCGAATCAAGTGCGAGAAATGTGCAGGAGCACTGTCGTGATGAATGCGCCAATTTCCTGTTGACCTACACTCCGGTCTCTTGCGCCACACAGCACCATGTAGGCGACGGAGGACATCCCTGTAGTACCTTTTGGTCATTGTTTGACCCTGTAGGGTGCGTACTCGTGGTGTGCCACACAGAAGGAGTCAAAGAAAGCAGTCAACATCACTTTGACATTGCTGCGCTCTTGGCGGGCCCCCGGGCCCTCTTTGGTCTTGGCAACGTGGAATGCTTCCACTGCGACGACTGGGATTTGGTTTCCGGGTCGTACCCGTACACCTAAGACTCGTCACCAGTGAATATGGTGTTGATGAAGTTGGGGTCACTGTTTGCGGAATTCAGCATGTTCTGTGAGACTTCAACACGAAGCTGCTTTTGGTTCACCGTGAGCAGCTTCGGCACGAATTTCGCCGCAACTGTCTCCATGGCCAAATCTTCGGTGATAATGGTAAGTGCAGAAAAATTGCTGATGTCCACCTCTTCCGCAATTTCTTGGATAGTCACACGACGGTCCCGCATCACCACAGCGTTCACTTCGGCAATGACCTGGTCATTTCGGCATATTGATGGCCGACCGGAGCGTGGCTCGCTCTCCACCGTTGTGCGGCCGTCTTTAAACCAATTGTACCACTGCTTAATTTCTGTGCTGCTCATAGCATCTTCACCGAAAGCCGTACTGAATATTCCGAACGGTTTCCATTTCGCTGTCGTCCAGTTTCTGGCAAAATTTGATGCAGTAGCGCTGCTCCTGTCGCTCCGCCATTTTCCTTGGAATAAAAAACCGACTAGAGCACTGCGCACTGCCTCACTCAAACGCTGCGTCCCAGCGACTGACGCGATCGGCAGGCGGGAAAAAATTTGTGCATACGCACGGAGGTTCAAGGTCGGCTGATGCAAGCGCGCTTGTTTCATATCCATCAGGTGTTCGCAAAAAATAAATAAATAAAGTCGGATACTTTTCTAACAGACCTCGTACTTCAGAGTATCTAACTCCGATTCACTCTTTAAACAATCTCTGGTACCATCCTGTCTTGGTAGAACACCAAATTTCGTGAATTCCACGCTGCAGCTGCAGTTTTCTCTTCGAAACGGCCCGCCGCCGCATTGCGCTCAATGCAGCCGAACGGTAGAGTTACTGTATATGCTACCAAAGGTACTGTATATGCTACCAAAGGTAGCAGAGTTGCGCGTCTGTTTTCCCTCGCCGCTCCGAACGCCATTCGCCGAGAGGCGGTCACATGATTTTCGTGACGTCGCGTGTTCTACACTCCGCGGAGAAGCTGACTTCACAGGTGCAGCGCCGAGCGAGCTGTCAGCTCGGCGCATCATGTGAGCCCGCGCTATCGGCGACATTCATTTGTTTTCCGTGCACACCTGTGGCGTCAGGTTTGGTGTTGTGAAGTGGCAGTGACGGATGCACTCGTCAGCTATGACTGGGTGCAGTGCGCCAAACTGCAGCAATCGCACGGGAAACGGCAAAGTGTTTTACGCAGTGCCATGTGGAAGGTCGGCGGTCGAAGTGCGCCGGCGCCTCAAGTGGCTCTTGAGAATGAACCTCTCCTGTTTGCGGCTTTGAAAGGCTTACAGTACTGATTAATAAATAAAAATTTCTAACGTGTTTCAAGATCTACCAGTGCCATCACAACCAACATTTGCCTGTTTCGACAGCGAAATCAGAATTGTATTGGTAAAAATCTTTTTCATCTGTCGACATTTGTTTACCTTGAAGAAATCACTAGTTTTTTTTCTAACTTACACACATTATCAAATAATGAACAGGCAACGAAAATCTTGTTTGTCTATATCTTTCACTTAGTGTCCTTTTATGGATACTAGTTTGAGCCTATACCTGTCCCTCGAAGCAGTATTTGTAGCATATCATTCACTTAGTGTCCTTTTATGGATACTAGTTTGAGCCTATACCTGTCCCTCGAAGCAGTATTTGTAGCATATCACTGCATTAAAATTGTACAGAATTTAGTCTGCATCTGCAACTCTTTTGCCTTTCACTAGGGCAGGTTCTGCTTACTCTACTGCTGCTTCGAGCCTTGTAGTGATGGTTCGAGGTGAAATATAAGGGACAATGAATGTTCAAGAAGCAAATTCCATGCAAAGTTTTGCTACATTTCGATGCCAGTCTCACCTGCATAAACATTTAATTTGCCTATGCAGCAGCTGCGGTGGCTCAGTGGTTATGGTGCTTGAGTGCTGACCCGAAAGACGCGTGTTCGATCCCGGCCGCGGCTGTCGAATTTCGATGGAGCCGAAATTCTAGAGGCCATGCACTGTTCCCTGTCATAGGCTGAGTCGCTTTGGGCAGTTAAACCCCCCTAAACCATTTGTCTGCCTACGCTATAAAGTATTGTTCTTAGTAAAAATGCCCTTAAAAACCATCTAAAAAAGGATTAAGTGAGAGATGTGACGATAGGATAGGCAAAAATGGCATGTAAACAAGTGTCGCAAATCTTGATGCCGCGAATAATTTCAGCTTGAAGACAGCAAATCAGCCTATAACCCCGGCTTTAAAAAAATCCAGGAGTCGCGAAATGTTTTGATACTGCCAACTAAGCCGAATCTACGAAGAAGGAGTACAAAAATGCAAAGCGGAACATTAAATTAGTTTTTCCGCGCAATAAGGATGAAGCAGGCACGAAAACCTACCACAGTAATCAACAACTATTGCAATTTAATAACTAAGGTGAAACGATAGTGCTTTTCAATAAAAAATGAGGAAAGTTAAATAAGACCTACGTGTAAGAGTACTTTCAAGGTCCTTTAAAGATCCGAACTATCACTGCATTTAGCAACGGGGTACATTTTGTGAAATGTGTTGGGCAAGCAATTGAGTGTTAATTTTTTCGTTATGTCAGACTCGCCTCGTTCAATGCATTCCCGTTGCTTTAGTCTGCTTGCCTACAACAAGTTGCACAATTATTTTAATGTGGTTCTAGAGAGATGCGTTTTCGTATTTTCCGCGCATAACTCATACAAAACACGCGGCGGTGCTAGTTGTGAAAAAAAAAAGTAATTCATCGCTATACTCTTTTTGTTCTTAAGACGTGCACGCAGGAAGACAGGATGGGACAGACGCTGTCTCATCTGGAACGGAACTGCTTGTTCTTCTGAAATTACTAGTTCCAGAAAGAAAAAACAAAACTCGCAGGCCGTTTCCAGTCTTTTTTCGTCAGTTTGTCATGATTACGATTTGCTGTTAACCTTTGGCGATTTTTTTTTTTCGTGCTGTATGCACACCCTGGGCAAATCACAGATTAGTTTTCAGCGTTACGTTTAGAAACATGCCATCAAGTCAATCTTTTTAAAGGAGAAAAAAAAAAGCCCAAGCGCCCTACACAGCGAGCTACGCAGCCCCTGTACGTACGAGAAGTGGCTTTCCCGCACAGCTTGGAACATGATGGCGGACCTTCGCGCAACTCTGCTCCCCGCGGGAGCATATACAGGAACTCTACCGAACGGGAGAGTGGGACCCAACATGCCCCAGCCGAGAGCGGTGTCCTCGTCCTGAAAGCGGCGCTGGCCATCGAGGCACCCATAGGCACCCAGGTGACCCCTAGGGTGCCTCGATGGCCAGCCTAGCGACCCAATGCATAGAAATAGCCAAGGCGGTAAACAGACCTGTGTATTTAGCCTTCCTGGACATAAGCGATGCATACGACGTGAATAGGGAGCTCCCGTGGAACATATTAAAAGATGGAGGTATCGGTCATGAGGTAACTGATTTCCCACAGGAAATATACCGAGATAATTAGGTTGAAATTACATTGGAAAGGATAAAAAGTACGACAACTGTCGAGGTACGCAAGGATTATGGCAAGGTTGTCTGTCACCGCTGCTGTTCATGCTTAATACGATAAATATGGAAAGAAGGCTACGAGAAATCTGTCGTAGAGATTAGGCGGAAAGGTCGTTGAGCAACGCGGACGATATTGTACAGTTAGCAGATAGCCAGGAAGATTTGCAATGTCTGGCATCCTAGGCAGAATTAGTAAATCAGACAAAAAAATAAGGTGCATATTTTCCGCACGCGCGCATGACGTGCGAAAGGCCGACTACGAATCGCCCCGCATACTTACCTTGCTTTCTTTGCAAAGCGGCCGCATTTACGACGCTTAGCTGTCACTTTGGCAGCTGAAATTTATCGATTTGCCGTCCCGGTATATCGTCAGTGACGTCTATGATCCTTGTCGATACGGCTCGAGATGACTGGGCTGACGGAACTGTCGAGTGATCGGAAGCTGCGCGCTTAACTTTTAAAACGTACACGCTTCTTAGTCCGCCTAGTTCGAGTTGATGGCCGCACCATGAGTTCGAAGGTAAAATATTCGGCGACACTTCGAACAAGGAGCTGAAGCTACGCGATGAGCTATCGATGATTCCTCTGGGCTCTCCTCAGTAGAAGGACCTTCTCCTCCTCTTGAGCACCGTCGGGCGGCTCTTGAACACTTAGTTTCTTTCGTACCGGAAAATCGCACCTAACAGCGGGCCTTTTTCGTTCCTTGTTTACCTTAGACAGGTGTGCACAATAGTCGGGAAACCTTGTTGGCACTGCCTATCGCAAGACGTCTCCACGCTGTGTGTGTACGAGTACGTGACCCTTTTGCATGGCACGCGTTTTCAACACGAGATGAGGCTCAATATGCTTCTCGCATAAGAAACGAGGGTTTCAGCGAACGACCTTTACATGGAGGGGCATTTCTCTGTACGTTCAATCGTTCTTCGTGCCTCGGCGAAGAAAACGGCGAAACTTTTTTTTTTTGCACGACTTGTACCCTGTCGTGCATCGCGGAGCAAAGCACTTTCGCCCCATAGTCAAGACACCAAAGCATCTGCGACAGCTCCATACATCGCCACAATAAAAACAGTCATATTTCAGGAAAGCACAACACTATACATACAGCACTGAAGTCCGTGCTGAACACAACTTACGTTCAACGACCCATTCACTGCAAGCAGACGACAATAATCTGAACGGCTGGAGTGCCCGCACTTCAACGTCGCCATCTTTCTTTGAAAATTGGATGTAGCGCTGTCAAGAAGAGCAGAGAGAGAGAGAGGAAGACACAACACAGAAGAACGCTACTAACAACTGGTTTATTTTTCGCTCCAGGGATAGTCTTTAAAAAAAAAAAACATCCCGTCTGTCGGTAGGTAGCGAAACTGCGAGATATAATCTGTAACGTTTGGAGCACAGCACAAGCGGCGCCGTTGGTATACCTGTTACCTCTGGGTGTGAACCCAGAGCACGGTATAGGGTGTTCAAAAATGATCTTTACAACTTTGAACAGGTATATTTCATAAATGGGGAGAGGTAGAAAGGTGCGGCACCGAGTTTAGTGTGAGCGCCATCTGTAGCACACAGGATATCTAAGCGATATTCCAATTCGTGCCATGTCCTGCGTAGCATGTTCTAATTAACGCGTGCAATTGCTGCTGTGATGCGAGCTGTGGTAGACCGTATCCTTCACAAAGCCGCAAAGAAAAAAATGTAACGGGGTTATGCCTGGAGACCTTGCAGGCTAGGGAATGGGTCTTCCTCTGCCAATCCAGCGACCTGGAAATGTGTCGTTCAAGGTGTCCCTAACGATCAAGGCCCAGTGAGGAGGGGCACGTACCATCGAACTGGAAGATGGTGCCAGGTTGCAGTCCTTAAGTGTGTGGCAATGCAAACAGTTGCATCATGTTGAGATAATCAGTCAAGGTTACTGACGCCTGTGCGAAGGAAAACGAACACGCCACACAGTCATGAAGATCACACCAAACATTTACTTTGTGTGTGTGTGTGTGTGGGGGGGGGGGGTGTTGTTGTTCGTGTAGCATGGCCGGGGACCGGTGATGGGACGAGGAGGATGGGAGACTGGGTTCGGAGGAAGGTAACGAAAACTTTATACACTTATTTACATTATTTACATAGGGCGACTGAGAATGACTCTCAGTGGAAGGGAACGTCTTCGTCAACCGTAGTCGACTGGAGCTAGCAGGCTCCCCTCGGCCACACTCACAGCCGAGTTAAATATGGTTCGGATTCCTCAGATCCCTGGCTGGGGAATAAAGTTCGAAGAGCACTGTCCAATCGGATGGACCGAAGTAGACGCTGGTGTTACCACCCACGGCAGGGGCGGTGCGGGCTGTTCCACTCTCTCGCAGCTGGGTCGATGGGAAGGGGTAGATGCTGACTAATCCCACACGGCTGGAAAGGAATCTCCCGCAGTCTACCCGCAGGTGAATGAACTTGCTTGCCCGCCGGATGTCCAGAACACGAGTCGGGGACACAGCCGTCTTCAATTAACAGCCAGCGTGACTGGCGCCGCCACGTCGCCTCCGCTTCCGCTGTGGTTGCGCTGACAATACCTTCTGCGCATCTCCTGCCTTCGTCGCTGCTGCCACGGTCACCTCCGCTAAAGGAGGTCCGCTGCACTAATCCACTTAGGCTCGGAGGGGGGGGGGGGGCATCCCCAGCACCCCACGGCACCGCCGCGCCGTCGCGAGGTTGTCGGCCTCGTCGATAGTTCACGGTTGCTGCTTGATCGGGCCCACGTGGCCAGAAGTACGGTCACGACAGTGTGTGTGTGTGTGTGTGAGAGATAGAGAGAGAACATTATGTCGCAAGCCGCACCTTTATACCTATCCCATTTTCTGAAATATACGTGATCAAAGTTATTAAGATCATTTTGCAACACCCTATTCTTACACCGCGCTCTGGGTTCACGCTCCCGCCTAGCACCCCCAGCCGGGGGTGACTCGCACGCACACGTATCGCGGTGTTTTAAAAATGCATCGCCTTTGAAATGATGGTTCACTCTTTCACAATTTGTTCTAGGATGTACAGAGGGCAAAACACATGTCTAGAACGAGCGAACTATCTGTTCCGCACCTCCCAAAGCCGCTGCGACGAGGAAGTCAAAAAATGACAACGAAATCCTATAAGTTTAACTGCACATGCTTACATCCACACTATTTTTAACCAAATGTTATCATAGATATCGCGCGTTCAGCCCGAAACACGTCCAGAACGTTTTCTGGACAAGCGTTTGGCCCTCTGTACTTGGTTATTCTTCACGGAGGAATGACGTCATACGTGCATTCGGAAATCAGAAAAGTGCTTTGAAAACTTTCATTTACACGTATTCCTATGGGCGCTAGCCCCACTTACACCCCCAGTCGGTTACGGTAGTGCGCACGCGCTGGACGCTCCTCGGGACTGACGTCTTACAATTTCCTTTGGGATGGTGTGAGTGCCTGCCTTTGCAACGTCGTTACTCTAGGTGATAAAGGCGCCGCGGTGGCTCAGTGGTTATGGCGCTCGGCTGCTGACCCGAAAGACGTGGGTTCGATCCCGGCCGTGGCGGCTGAATTTCGATGGAGGCGAAATTCTAGAGGCCCGTGTACTGTGCGATGTCAGTGCACCATAAAGAACCCCAGGTGGTCGAAATTTCCGGAGCCCTTCACTACGGCGTCCCTCATAGCCCGAGTCGCTTTGGGACGTTAAACCTCCATAAACCTAAGCCTAAACTGTAGGTAATAAAACCCTGCGTAGTAAGCCGAGCTGAAATCGACGATATTGTAAGCTAAATACACTTACAAGAAACAGGAAACAACAACTGTTGAACCTCGTTTAAGCAGCACCTTGTGCACTCATGCAGGTTCTAGAAGTACGGCTTTGGATGGACAAAAACCGTACGGATGAAGCTTGCGGACAAAGAGCGGCGACAATTTAGCCGTTAAATGTATACCTGTATTAAAAAAAAGCAGTCATGGTAACAATGTGACATGGTACGCTGCGTCCTGTATTACTCCGCTGACCAATCGCAGCAAAAACAAAATCAGCTTTTTGATTTTGCCAGAGGGATCAGAATTATTGAGCCTATAATTTAATCTGGTGGTCAGCCTTTTCTTTAGGCAACAGGGAAAGTTGTAACAGCGGACTGCTTTTTGTCATGGAAAACCATGAGAACAATGTATTAAAGTTTGACCAAAACGAACGTTTCGGTGCTACCTGGGTATGATAGTTGTCTCAGTGAACCGGTGGCAGTTCTTTTGTGCGAGGAGTGGGACCGCAGCTGTTTGTGACGTCATTTTTGTAAACCTGTGAGGAGACGAGTCGCGCCCGGCGGGCAGCATTTCAGTGCACATTCGCAATATTGTATGCGTGATGCATGCAATCATTTTGTTCACGAAAAGGACGATTTTCTTGAGCTGATTTCTGGCAACTGTTAACCGCGATTCACTGTTTGAAATTTCGTCATGTGCTCGGGGCTGTTGGCGGCCGTTTATGTGGGCGCGTCCATGGCGAGCAGACGGCGAGGCCTGCACTCTACCATTCCTTTCGGAAGCAGCCAGTGCCAAGCTGCACTTGAACTGCCTGAACTGGTGCTGCACACTCGCGGCACCGCCGCAGAAATTTTACGGAACTGATGCGGCGAGTGCAGCCAAAAGGGGTTGTTTCTCGTTTTCAGCTCATTTCACATGCAACTTCACACACTTTTCGCACGAGTTAATTCCAAATAATTTGTGTATTTTTCGCAGCAATAAATAGCCCGGGATTGCCCAGCAACCTGTTAATAATAATTCGAGGGTGGGGGATGAGGGGGAAGCCTGGGTGCCTTTTATAGACCAACACCGTGTTTACAAACATAGGGGGCGCTCGCGGTCTATAGTGCGCACAGGCGTCGAGTGATATGCAGCCCTCCACACAAGGGTCTCCATGAGGACGCCAGATGGCGCCGTGTGTTGGCGAGGTGGGCGCACACCTGCTGCGTCGGGACCAATCAGCAGGTGCGCAGTGGCGGCGCGATAGTCTCTGTGAACCGGCGCTCGAGATGAAACGATCATTTTGACTCGCCTCTGAAAACTTCACTCGTCAACTATGTTCCTATCATCTAACACAATGGCGTCGACATCGGTGAAACCTTCCACAAGTACTGCTGCCAAACACCCAGAACGCGATCGCTTTCGGAAGCGACAGGGGAGGTCTTTGCCTCGGAAAAGGACCGACAGCCCAATCGCCTAAAGCCTGTTTCACATACAAGCGAAAACGCTAGCGAATCCTGCCTCCGCGGAGCAAAAACCTGTTTTGAGTCGTCGCGGCGATTAGCGATGAGGTTTCAAGTTGCGAATTTTTGCTGTGACGCGCCGCTCAATCGCTCAGTAGCTTGCATGTGAACCAGCCTTAATGAAGCTTCAGGAGAGCTCTTTGACCAGAGAAGAGGACCGAGAGCAAGAACGCCTTCAGAAGCGGAAACGCCAGTTAGCACGCATGCATTCCTGCAGTTGGGTAGACTATGGGCATAACACTGATAGCATCACTATTTTTCTAACGCGAGAGTGTTAGTACCCCCACGTAGGAAAAAATTGTCCGGCGTTCGTCGTTAGCGACCGTTCGAAGTCTCACTCCAGCCGCTCCGGCAACATAGGTCAGTCACGTGACTTGGTGGCGTCATCACAACCTTCCCACCGAATTGTGAGCAAATTTACCACCATGGCAGTTGGCAGTTAAATTAATAATTGGTTGCGAGAGGTTGTTCGGGTAAAGCAGCTTGGGTCTCACAAGCCCCACCGGTGGCAGCACCTCAGGGCAGTGGCGCATCGCTTAACCGCTGCACCTCCACGCTGAGGACTCCCAAGGATCTATGAATGGGAAGTAGAGAATGACCAGTTCCTTATATATGGGCATTAACCCATTAGCGGTATCGCGTCATAAGTACTCTCTTTCAGTTTTTTTTTTAAGTTCTATCCTGCAGTAACGTCTTTTTTTTTTCAGCGTTGGTGAAACGTTACAAATAAGTACTGGAATAACATTTTTTCATAACCTTTCATAAAACATGCCGCGGCGCACTAAGACGAAGCGACCAAATGCATGTTGCTGGCTATTGTACGGAGCAGGGCGCACTATTTTCTGTATTGTGCTTATTTACACAATTAGTCGATATTAATAACCAACTTCGCAAGCAGTGAAGGTAGCTGAAAAATTCCAATGAGAATTTAGTAGAACGGTCCGCAAGACATCCGACTGAACAGTTTCTAACCATGTCGAACGTTCTTGGACAAAAATTTTGAATACTGGAATATTGTAAGGCATTTATATGAAAATATTGAAGGTAATGGTCCATTCTTCCCATGTGTAGCAAAATCTTTCTTTTTAAGTTTTTCTTTCACTCGTATCGAGCAGTTAAGACGGCCACAGAAAACCAACGGGGAACGCTTTTGACGATAGCAGAAGCGTTAATAGAAAAAAAAAATGCAAGCCTTCCGACGAAAGATCTGCGGATATATTGATTGTTATAGTGAAATCTTATATATGAAAAAATTGCGTTCATAAACTGTTCCCGTTAAAAAATGCTTTTGTCCAGAATTGTTCGTATTAGCTTTTTTTTTTTTGTTCATTGCAAATGCCCGATAAATAAAAAAATACCATGTGACTTGCACGCTTGCGCGCCTCGATTGCAGTGCTCTCAAACGTTCCGAGTAGGAACGAACAGATCATTTAAACCGGTGTGCTGCCGCTTGAAAGTCGACAGGGCGACGACGCAGCAGCTGGCTGTGCGATTTACGCCAGCGGTTTGCTTCCCTCGCGGTGGTTCATGACAGCGATAAGCAGGCGCAGCCCTTATCGTTTGCGCTGCTTGTGTTTTTCCATTTTTATTTTATTTATACAATACTGCAGGCCGTTAAGGCCCAAGCAGGAGTGGGATAAACATACAGAGAACTCCGACGACCAGCAGAAGACGACGCCAACAGCAGCATTCAGTAGAAGCGATGTAGTAAATAGGGAGCATGAAAATAAAACAAGTCGTAACAAACAACAGACAATGGTTAACGGTCAAGTACTTGTTCAATGGCGGAAAGCACATTTTCGGATACAAACACCTGAGGGGGTAGGTTGTTCCATTCTGCTATAGTTCGAGGAAAAAAAGAATATTTAAAGTTATTGGTGCGGGCAAACAAAGGAGATAATTTATGCGGATGGCAATGCCTTGTTACTCTAGTTGTTGAAGGTTTCATATACAATGAAGGGTCAAGACGGAACTGAGAATGGTAGAGTTTAAAGAGGAATTTAATTCTTGCTAGCTTTCTACAGTACTCTACAGTACTTTCTACAGTACAGGTTTGATGTTGTTGATTCTCATTAATTCAGAATTTTATACTGTTGTGCCTTATGACAGAAATGTGGGCATATTTTTTTTTTCGGCATTTGAGCAGGTGAGCGTTGTAAATGGCATTAATATAAGATCGGCATGGTTGCTTGGTACGGAATACATTATCACAACCCGTCTTCTTTTTATGTCCCTGAGTTCGGCTTTCCTGCATTAATGTTTGTGAGCTTAAATAAAACAATTTGCTCTTGGAAAGCACTTTGCTTATGTTGTTAGCACTCAGCTCCGCAGGCGCCGGGTTGAAGTATGACGTCAGTCCATCTTGCTGTCCCATTATAAACATAAGGAGGCGAGACATACAAATAACCCGTCGAGAAAGTAGTTATGCAGATATAAGACGTTCTGAGTGGGAATAACATAACGACTGTACTATAATTTTATCTCATTTTGATTCTCTTTGGCCTTTGTCAGTGGTTCAAGCGGCGATACACCTATAAAGTAGGTGACAACCAAGATTTGCCAGTTTTTGGAAGATAAGAGTGGAGAAGACTCGAGCATAGCGAGTGTAGCGGTTAAGTGCTGTATTACACGAATCCTGGAACATGGACGGATTAATGTCCTTGCGTTTCATTTGTAACGGGAGTGGGATGGGGAAGTGTATCGTGGGTGGTGGTCGGTGGAAGGGCAGTTCCCTATTAGGGGGAGCGGTGTGGAGGTAGCTGGTGGGTGGAGCCTTTGAAAGGTACAAGCTTCGCTCTCCGAGGCAGCAGGTAGGCGCCGCCATTTTCGCACTGCGAAAGTAGTGCTGTGTACGCAATAAAAAAAAAAACATAAATGCAAAGGAGTTGTAATGAGATGGAGGCTCGGGGATGTACAGCGTGAGAAAATCGAACTTTCATGTTCTTTGGGCACCATTTCAGAATATTCAGTTCTAGGACACTTTAATATACTTTTCGACTGTTGCTCTACTATTATTGACGAAAAATAGTAACCAACCCCGTTTTCCTAACACGAGTGAGGAAACAAGCGTCATACAGCTCCAAGCATCTGGAATATCGGCCCTTCAGCCACAAATTCGCAGGGGGAAGAAAATCCCTTCATGGGCGGCTCTGATATACGTACAAATCTATGGCGAAAAGCGAGGAGGTGAGAGACACAGGAAGCGTTTGATGTTTTTTTTTTTTGAGTACCGCATCCTTCTTATGCTCTGGCATCCATTACAGTATCAAACAGCCCCAGAGAGCACTGGAGAGCGTCACGGCCGGAAAGAAACACAGAAATCCAGAAGACGTGAGCAGAAACGGTTTATTCCGCCGTTTGTCGAGAAACAAACAACAAACATCGACAAAGAGGAAGATCGCACGCACGCAAACTGGAATCTAGGCTGCTTTTTCTCGTCTACTGGGGCTCCAGAGAGAAAAAAAAAGAAAAAAAAAAGATTACGGTTGTGGACCGTATCGTTGTTACGGTGCAAAAGCCGCGAGCGCTTGTTATTCGTCGTCGGTGGTGTAGCGTTACACTTTGGTATACTGGCACACTTGGCACGTGAGCTTTTCGCTTATATACCTAGTACGTGTGGCCAATAACTTCGAAAGCACGGATGTGGTCTCGGTTAGACCGCGGCACGTGACGACACGAGAAGGAGCACCTCCTCGGGGGTGGCTCGCGTGCCTCTCGTTCGTAGGTATTTACAGGATAAACTGCCCCGTCTACGCAGTGGCTGACTGAGCAGCCCTCGCAAGCTCGAACCTAGGTCATACTAGGTGCGAATTTTCTGTGTGCTGTTTATGACTTCCTGCTGCGGATGCAAGCACGCACACCGTTTAGTGGACGAAAGAGTAATGATGAATGACATACCGTGCAACAATGAAAGAGCGCACCCCCAACGCCCCCTCCTGCCGCCCCAGGAAAACGCTGACGGCGATGGGAGGGCACTTGTTCTATTTTACACGGTGCATGGTAATGCTGTGATCGAGCACAGTGTTGGCGTTAATGGTCACCGCCGTGACACTGACTGGGCACTATCCACTGTCGAAGCACAGGTTGTCTGCAATTGTCTCGTTTTTATAATAGACGCGTTTATGCACAAATTTCGCTTTCTTGTTAATCGCACAATTTAAATGATGAATTGCCAGAACACTTGATTTTCTTCATAACGTTTGACGCCTTTGCAAGCTGCTTTCCACGTTTGAGGTCCTGGTGTGGCATGTTATAAGTGCGCATGAAAGAAGAATTGTAGCGCCTTCAGGCTTTTGGAGGTAGATGTGCCGTCTCTTGTGTTCCAGGAGCACCACGCGTTCCAGGCACGTAATTGTTGCAAGTGGACTGGGAATTGTTCGCGAAGCCCTTCAATGTTGTGAACTACAAGTGCGTTCCTCTCCCCAGGAATGGTCCACAAGGAAAGCCCACCCGCCCAGCGCTTAACAGTAACCTTGTTCGGAGCGTAGAAAAGCGCCCAAACACGGCTTCATTTTAGTGCACGAACGCCGTTCAAGGGAAACGAAAGGGTCCGTTGGTGCAGCCCAGCGTACATGAGCGCTCTGCCCATTTTCTTTGACGCGCTCCAGTACCGTGTACCGTGCATAAGCGCTCACCACTAGTTTCGCCTGGACTGCATTCTATCGGCACTTGATTTTCAAGACGGGTTCACATTTGTCGGAATATAGCTCTCTAAAGTCCGACGATCAGTTGCTCATCAGAATATTACTACACAGTCAACTTTTTAACGACGTTGTGTCCGCCAACGTCGCCTCTTTCTCCGTGAGCAATTATGTTTGTTGCTCTGCACCACTGTTCAGAAACTTTGCCGCAGTTGAGTACGCCGAAATAATATCACTCTGCATATAGCGAAGCAGCAGTGGTTCGTTCCAGGGACTTTTCGTTATTTTTTTGCATAGAAAGCATGCGGCTATACGTATGATCGCAACAAGCCGCATCTTCGCTTATTTGCGGGTATACGAACCTGTTTTCTTAAACCCTCTTTAACCCACAACGCGTTCGCTTTGTAGGCGTACTCTGAGTATTTGGTTCGTTTGTTTATTTGTTGTTTTCGCGTCGTCTAACCTGCACGCATACACACGCACACACACAGCATTATCACTCAAAGCATTTCTGCCTTTTTTGTGTAATATGGCAAAAGCTGGGAAACAGGACGATTTGCGAGATTTGAAGCCAGTATGCCTTTTGCCGACACCTCAAGAACAGCGAGAGGTGGTGCGAAACAAAGCTGCGTCATAAAGATAGCTCCGTTTACGGGCCGCAAACAGAACGAACAGCACGGATGACTCGCACGTGTCTCTTCCGCGAGCATATCACTCTCTGGCAGTCGAATCTGCCTGTGATGTGCAGAGACGGGAGAGCGCTCTGGGCGCAGGAGCTGGCGAACGGCATTACAAAGGAGAAGACATATTTTTTTTATATAACAATGCGACAGCTGATGAAATTTCTGGGCTCCTGACAGAAAAAGAGCGCCTAGCTTATATGCAGTTACGTACAGCTATTTGCAAATCTTCGCTGCAAAAAGAGTGGCGAAAAGGCTATGTTTCGGTCATGTGAAACCATTTGTGATGTTTCTGAGCGCCAATGCCTGAGGTAATCTTGCCAGCTGTCTCACACTCCGAGAGGCAGCGCGCACAAGACAAAAGATTATCTCCGAAACATCCACGGCTGCCCTGTGGGGTCATGTTTCCTACGTACGAGCACGAGTGGGTGCTGTTCCTGCTGAGCCGGCAAATGACACCTTGACTTCGACCTGGCCTCAGTGCGTGGGTTAGCGGGCGAAGAAGGCAGGGGCCTTCACAGGCCGGAACGTGGCCTGGCTGGAGCAGCGCGGCGACCACGACCTCGGCAGGCTGTTGAAGTTCTGGAACTGTGACAGGCTGATGGCGCTCGGAGCCGGGGACCCGAACGCGGGCCGCGGGCTCAGGGCGCTGGGCTGGACGGTTCCGCTGGGCTGCAGAGGCGGACACGGACTCACGCTCGCGGACGGGACAGCGCTTGCGCCGACGCTGGGCCAGGAGCCGCCGCTGGGCTCGGGCGCGGGCTCTGCACACGGTACACAGGGAATCAGATGGGAGGAGCGCCGGCTCCTCCATTGTGCGATTGCATCGCACAAGGTGGGTCGCCAGTTATGTTCACAGTATCCAGCTAGTTTGCTAGCGCATGCGAACTTGCAGTCAGGATGCCAGACGTTGTATATGCACAGCTGGGACATACCGGGTGTTTCAGCGAACACTTTCAAAAATTCCTGAAAATATTGGGTTCAATATAGCAAAAGAATAGGTGCAGGATCACACTATCTGCCCCGGCGGACACAATATGCTGCAAAACCCCTCTAATTATCCAGGCAATTAACAAAAACACTAATTAACTTTTTAATTATCACACCTGGGTGGTTAGTCCCAACTGAGGGTTTGATGCCGTGAACAAGACGATGTCATATAAGTTTTTGAAGCGAAGAAAAACTTAATTTTTAGAGCCCAGCAGCGCGAAGAAATTCGGCGCTTTTTTCCCGCACGCGACCGAAACTGAGCGCACAAGGAGCGCCGGAAGCATAGAGCCGGAAGTATGGCGTAAGCGAAGCGCCCGCTGGTGACGTGTCGTAATGAGTGCAGCGCCCAATTAGAAACGCGTGTGCTAACTTTCCTCGCTAGAAAACCTCGGCGCTCAGCTTAGACCGCGGCCGACGTTATCGACTGCTTCGTCACTCGTAGTAAGGAATATTACAGTCATCGTCAGTAACGGGAGCATCGATTTTGAGAGGCCTGATGAGCTCATCTGCAGACGTGTTTTTTTGTGTGTGCGCGCCACTTCTGGTATGGCTTCCCGATGGGCTCGTTTTTGTGCGTCATCATGAATTCATTTACTCACTAGGTTGATCATCTGTTTTCTTGTAATCGCGGCGCATCAGGAACCACGTCCTAAAAAGAAAAGCGTTGTCAGCGTGGCAAGGAGAGTTTGTGCGGCAGTGGCTGCTATCGGGCAGTTGTTCTTGCGGTTGCGGTAGCGTGTTTGCTTCAGTTTCCCAACAGAGCGCAGTTGTTTGCATTTCAGTTGCTTGTCTTGGAGGTTCGCGTGTGACAAGGCCAGTGTTTCAAATAACTTGAATGTGTGGAAGTGCAGCCTAGGATTAAAACATCACGCCGCATTGTGTGAACTGTGGAAATGGCTGCGCCAGCGCAACCGCAATACTCCATTGTCGAGAAGGCGGACATTGTGATCGCTTATGTGAGCGCGCATATGGACGCGGAGCTGGCATCCAGACTGTATGCTGCGCAACATCCTGGTCATCGTGTGCGGACTCGTCCCACGTTCGTATCTATATTTAATCGATATAAGTCTACTGGATCAGTTCATGTAATGGGTTCATGTCACGAGTTCATGAACGGAGTCATTCTCGTTTAGTTTAGCTGTCAAGCCAATACAAAAGAAATAAACACTTAGCAGATATTACGCAATGCATGCCAAGAAACCGACACCGCTAAACAGAAATCTGTGCGCCGTCACAGAAGCGTGGCTTCATTCCTTTGATGAAACTAGCACGATGCAAAATAAACAAAAAAAAAAAAATTGGCTGGCGGTTTAATATTAAGCACGAAATATTGTGCAAAAGCACACTTTTTTTGCTGGTGAACACCACCGCCACGTACCTCAAAGCGCGATTGAGGTGTCCACTAACCCAGGGAGCCAGTTATGCGCTTTTTCAACTTTTTAATCGTCAATGCCAGTATACCCAATGCACGCCTATGGCCTATGCTGCAGTGAGCAATGTTGTCAACGCCCACGCGTATTGCTCTATAGTGCCGTGTTTCTGCCACAGCGTGGTCCACGCCAACGCATGCAGCGCACACCTCTCTGTCGCTACCGGCACACAGCTGAAAGCACGAATATTAGTTTGATTAGTATTAGTTGATGAAGAAGACGATGTTCAATGCACAGCGCGATAGTCTGTTGCATCGTCTGTTGCAGTTTACACGAGACGTAATCGGCTGCCTATTTACCGCTCATTGCACTTTGGAATGCCAGGGCACGATGTCCTTACGCGGGTGCGAAAAATGTTTCACCGTGCCCTAAGACTTTCTTCTACAAGTTACACACGGAAACGTTGCCCGTGAAGACTTGGCTTCAGAAAGAGAATTTTTGTGTCATCTGTGAGCTGCTGCCTCTATGATGTTCTTGAAAGAATTGCACATTGCTTCATCTATTGTAAGGAGCAATTCTGTTCTGGGATGTCTTGCAACGGACCTTGAAAAATCGAATTTATCTGACTTCTCATACCATACGATTATTCACCGGAGTGCAATGTGTTGATGAACTTCCTGATATGTTTTTTGCTGATTAGACTGGACATCTTATGGGAAAACTAGAATAATGGACCGCACTGTGTATCAGTTGTTTTTACAAAGTATCATTTCTGCCAAATGATTGTTCATCTGAGGGAAGTGTACGAACAGACCGACTTTAAACCGGAGTAAGACTCCCTCTTGGTGATGTGCTCAGCCTTATCTACTGTCTAGCGCTCTGTTGTTCTGTCTTTTTTAGTTGTCTCTCGTGGCGTTTTCCGAAAGCTTTGTAAATAGTGTAAATAGAACACATTTTCAGTCTCAAAAATACCATGTCCAAGGAAAAAAAAAAAGCCGATAGCGTAGTGCTCTCGTGCAGTGACCAGCTAAGCTGATCTGTTCGCGTCGCCGGCGGTTCGAATCCCAGTCGCGGCAATATTGATTTTATTTATTTATAGTTTGCCCAAGGTCGCCCTCAAGGTCATGCTTCACACAAATCGGTGAACCAGTTTGACCTCATGAAGTACTGCTTTCGCACTTAGCCTTTTTCTTGCGCCGGGCGAGGGGGCAAAAGATAACGCCGGCCGCGGTCGAAGGTCAGCGTCGAGGCTTGCTAGCCAGGGAAAATAACGCATCAATTTAGAATTGGCCACCGCAGTCACTGCAACACGTCACCAGCGGTCGTTGCGTTAGCACTAGACTTCCGGCGCTCCTCGCCGAGTTCGCCGAAAAACACACACACATTTCCTCGCACTGCAGATCTTTAGAAAATGACCTTTTCTTCGTTTTAAAACTGATTTGGCGCCTCCATTTCTGTGGCTATAAACTCGCCATTGACAAACAATAGCCTTAAACTCCGCAATTCGTAAATTTTAGTCGCTTAGCTAGCTAATTAGCATATTTTTGAAAATGGCAGACATCCGCCGCAGCTTAGAATTCCCTTCTGTAGAAGTTTTCTGTTTTTTTTCCAAGCGTCTATTTTAAAGAACTTTTGTAAGTGTTCGCTTAAACACCCGGTATTTATATCGTGTGGCCTTTCAAATGATGATCGTTATTATAAAGAGGAAACACTGCCCGTGTCTGCGTGGCCGAGAGGAAGCGCTGACGGAACCCATTAGCGCTGTCGCGTCATGCGCTTGCAGGAGGAGCGTAAGCGTCCCCCAACTTTGAGTACTCTGCGCCTTGCTTTCCTGTGTGCCTCATTGTGCGTCCGCTGTTTCGTAGTCTTACCAGTAGTTTTTCTCTTTCTATATCCCTTCGCCTTCTTTTCCTTTTTTCAGCAGGCAGGCCCTGTGCTCCGTTTGGTGGCAGTTGCCAGCCTATTTCTTTTCTATTCTCCCTTTTTCTGTGTCATTCTTCATGTATTCGAGCAAAATAAATAATAAATTGCTGTTACAGTGCCTGGAAACAGGGGAGGAGGCGAGGAACTTTATGCCACGCATCTGGCTTTGTTATCCCTCGGTGACCGTATTGAAGGTAGGGTATAACATGACAAAAAAATTCAGAGGGCACCTAAGACTGCTTACGGAATGTGAATGTGAAATAATTATTGTGTCATCGTGAGGATTCGACCTCGACGCAAGTTGCGCACTGAGAAGTGAAACGAAAACGCGCCTCCGAACGCTGATTCCGCAAAAGCTGAATCCACAAAGGTCTGAGTGAAACACTCGGACACTCGGTCCGAATAGCTGTTGCAAGCTGGCCTACAACCTATGAGACGTGTACTATAGGCAAGAGAAATCGTATGACACCTCTCGCAATGGTGTACGGCGAACAGTTTCGTCACAGTTTTGATACGAAAATTTGTTTTTGAAGGAAGGAAATGGCGCAGTAACTGCCTGAAATCTCGGTGGACACCTCAACCATGCCTTAAGAGTAGAGGTAGAGAGTCTGGGAAGCCATACAATGAAGGTGCATATGTCATCGCTTCGGATCCCATTTGCAAGCTAGCCTCCAACTTAACTAGCGCATGCAAGCTATATGCAGCGATAAATCGTGTGACACCACCTGGAACGCTGTACGACAAACGGTTACGTCACAGTTTTAGTACGAATGTAGTCGGGAAAACTGCCGGCACATTCAGGTCAGCCAGGGGGGGTATGTATATAGACGAACGACATGTTTATGATTGTCTGAAATTGCGGTGCTCGGCCTGCTGTGGGCCTCCTACAGCCGCTTGATGACGTCACCCTATTTTTTCTTGCCATCGCTGGGATTTTCTGTACCATCTGCGAGTACACTAACAGACGCCGTCGACTTTTCTCGTAATGGGACTAGTAATGCTTTCGCATTAAAAAAATTGTTCGATGGCGAGAAGTTGTATTTGAAGCCGCTTCAGCCGGCGGTGATGAAAAGGACTGCCTCCAAGTTAGAATACTTCCGGTCGCATAACCTATGCGCAAAAACGGCTTTCGTCTACAGCTCATAGTTTTTTTTTTAGAATCCGAAAGTCTAATTTTGAACACCCTGCATATTAGTGTCTGATGAGCTGACCATCGCAGTTATACTTAGCGTTCGCGGAGTGTCGCACTTACGCGTGGCGGTGCCCCGCCAGCCCCGAGGAGCCCTGGCCAGGCACGGGTCCGTGGGGTTGTAGGGGGTGGTTGGCGGCCGCGGCTCGTAGGCGGCCGGCTCGTAGGCGCCGGCCAGTCCATTCTGGTAGGGGGCCGGCTCGGGGACTCCCTTGGCCTCGGCGGCGCGGATCACACTTTCGACCACCTCCTCGGGACGCACCATGGCGAATGCCTTCTCGCAGCTGCCGATGGGAGACTCGAGCGCCGCCTCCCAGGGGCTCTTGACCAGCTGCGGTGACAGGGGCCGCGAGTCGTCGGTGGCGTCACAATCAGTCGGCTCTCTACTACTGGAGGTGTACGTGGGTACTTACCCTGAGCCGAGGGTTGACCAGCGACTCCTTGAAGCGGTCCACGGGCGTCTTGATGGGCGTACGGATGGGAGCCACCGGCTGGTGCGGCTCGGGCCAGCGGTCTCCCAGCTGGGCCTTGACGCGCTCCACGTCCACAACCCAGTCCTCGGACTTCTTCTTGCGCTTAGCGAACATAGCGGCTCCTTTGCCGCAGGGCGAATTCAGGTCTTTTACCAAGTCGAGGCACACCTCAGGGCTAATGGCGTTGTGTTCGACGATGCTAATTCCCGTCGATCGCAGCGTATTGGCGTCTTGTAGGTGCCTCGGGTCTAGGATCAGTTTCAGTTTCGGGGGACCCTGCATAAGACAAGCTCAGTGCAAGTGTCGGGGTGTAGGAGAATGGGGGCATGCCATGAGATGGTAACAGTCAAGCAGCGTTTTAATGTAGTGGAAGAATAGATTGATTGATTGATTGAGCCGTTGTGAAAGGTTCCGGATTAATTTAGACTACCAGCGGTTCTTTAACGTGCATAAAAATCTCAGAATGTGAACGTTTTTGCATTTCGCCTCTATGGAGATGCAGCCGCTACAGCCGGGACTGAACCCGCTACCTTCGGCTCAGCAGTTGAGCAATATTGCCACTGACCCTCTGCTGCGCGTGCAATGGACGAACAGTGTGTGAAAAAGAAGCTTGGGGGCGAGATATACTACACGGATGAATGAAAGGCGTGGCAAATCCGCCCATGCCATAACTTAACCACATGGTTTAGAGTGCGTGATAATGCATAGGTTGCACAATCAATGCGTAACCTCAGTATGCTTGACCCTTTAACCAGCCGCCGCGGTGGCTCAGCGGTTATGGTGCTCACCTGCTGACCTGAAAGACGCGGGTTCGATCCCGGCCGTTGCAGTCGCTTTCAATAAAGGCGAAATGCTAGAGTCCCGTGTACTGTGCGTTGTCAGCGCACGCTGATGAACCCCAGGTGGTCGAAGTTATCCGGAGCCTTCCACTATGGCGTCCTTCATAGCCTGAGTCACATTGGGACGTTAAACCCCATAAAAACAAATCTATTTTAATTTTAATTCATGGGTAGAAATGCATCAAGTCCAGTCCCGGATTAAAATTTGGGATGCTTTGCATCTTTCCATTGGCACGCAGAGAGAAATAAGCTTAGCCTGGTGTCTTCCAAGGGCTCATCAAGAAGTGTCGCATTTTAGCTGAAAATAAAATCTGTAGAACAAAATCTTATTCCCTCATTTTAGGCGTGATTTTGTGATTCACATGTCCAACATTCTGGAACAAAAATTTTGAAAATCGAAGAATTGTAAGATACTGTTATGGAAATAATGAAGGTAATGGTTCATTCTTCTGGTATGTAGCAAAATCTTTCCTTTAAAGTGTTTCCATCGATTGCATCGAACAGTTAAGACTGCCATAGAAATCTAATGGGGAACGCTTTTGACGATACGAAAAACGTTAATAAAAAAAAAGGAAGACTGTCGTCGGATGATCTGCGGATATATTGACTGTTGCAGTGAAATCTTACATTACATTAAAAACTGCGTTCCTAAATGGTTTACCACCCAAGAATACTTTTGTACAGAATCGTTGGGTATGAAAACAAACGCGTTTCCTATTTATGGACGCTGTTGAGAAAACGCGACATCGCAGCTGGTTGAAATAGGTCCCATTTGGCAAAGGTTGTAAGGCCCCTTCGCGTGTGACAGGCATGGTAGGTGACATCCGCGCAGTTTTTTATGGCAACAGATTGGTGCTGATTGCAGCAGCCCTTTCAGTGCCGCCTTGTTATGCCGGAAGGAAATTCAAATCATCCTGACTTTTTTCAGAATATTCTTGCAAGGTGTACGTACGGAAGTAGATGCGCTTTTTATGGGGCTGAAATGAAGGTTGATAAAGGGGAAAAATGTATTTAGGTCCAAATCTTTGTTATATGTAAATGGCACTCGTGCCTTCACACTTTACTCACATACTTTTACATGTGTGGAATCTTGTTTATCCTGTTTGGTACTTTTGATTGCTTAGTTATTAGCATATTGGAAGCAGGTTCCGGCATATTTCTGTTCGACGACTTTCGCGACATCATTAGGGGTTCTAGACGAAGTAGGAAAGCCGAGAACTGGACCAAACCAAATGAAGTGGTCAGACAAGTGCTCATCTTTCCTTTGTCGTATTTCTCCCTTGCTTGGTAGGCTTTCGAACCAACCTTGCTAATCTTGTAGGGCACAGTCGCGGGGTCTGGTGTCGCAAGTTCGTCTCGGGACGTTTCTGTTCCAGACAGAGTCGCCTCGGAGTCCGAGTAATCGGGAGCTGGTGAAAAAGAAAAGAAAAATAAAAGGTGAAAGGGCAAACTCTTCATACACTCACGCGCTCTCGGACAAAGCTAAAGTCAGCATAGTTTGAGACAGCGTCCGTTTTAATTAGGCTGTGTTCTTCCACCCAACGCAAACTAGAGCATGTGGTTGCATGCAAGTGCGGGAGGTTCGAGCAAAACCTAATCTTCCCGCTGTAATGCGACCACGTGACAAGGTATAACCCTGTCGTTAAATTGACAGCGTGGGCCTTCCCTTCTCCTTTGCCAGCGCACGAGTCTACGACTACACCTACAAGAACGTCGAAAAGGCATTTAAAATAGACGATTGCATAATAAGATGCTAGATTTCTAGATAGTACCCGAATGCCGAGGGGAATATGTCTAAATGGAGATGAGACAGTTGGACAGGCGGCTTTCCATAGTACGCTGTGTGCCGGGAAACAATGAGAAATAATAGCAAGCGTGAATTCAACACGGTACAGCTGGTGGGACCACCTGGCTGACGTCAGGGGCGCTGAAGACAGCGCAGACAAGGCCTGTTACGCGATAAAACCTGTACAGTGTTTCGGAGAGGTAAGTAAATAAAGAAAAGATGCCATACGCTGCTCAAGGAAAGCTAGCGATGGTTGCGCAGCGAGGCAGATATAATGTGTTGGGCTCAAATTACCTGAGTGGTGTTGGCAGGGGTTCCGTGCAGCCCATGCTATGCAGCCAGCTAAACGGTTGCGATCTTTTTTTTTTTTTGTGTGTGTAAGGGGATCTCGGGCAGTGAGCGGGCGTTTCACTTAGTCCGCATTCCTGAAAACTGCATATTATACCTTGGTGGAATTTTTGTTTTTGTGCGAAGTCGCCACAAACCGACGCCTGGTAACCAAGTGCGCACCGATTCTAATAGCACTGTGATGTAATAGAATTACTTCATCCCTTCAAGAATTTGCCCCGTCCGTTACGCCCACGCAGCCGACTTTGGAAATTGCGTGTCTAAAAAAACAAACAAACAAAAGAACGGATGCCGGTTAGCTCCACTCGAAAAAGTTTCCCACTAATGAACATTTATGAAATAGAAGACTCGCTGAAAGAAATGAGCCTTCATTCGATTAAAGTAGCGTATCTCCTATGCATGCCTAACAGGACGAAAGGTAGTTATAGAAGTCGGTACATGAAGGCGTAAGGTAAAGTGTTTCATCGGCAGACGGACCTTCGTGGACCCACTTGTGGGAGCGCTTGACCCGCTTGAAGAACATGTTGGCACCGCGAGATTTCCGGTTGGTGTCGGCTGAGAGTGAGTCTGCTATCTTCCGTGCTAGTTCAACTTGTTCTTCAACCGTGGGGTAAATGCAGTTGGGCTCCTCGTAAAAGCTCGATGACGAGAAAGTCTTTTCTGCATCGGGGGAGAAAACAAACAGAATGCCTCGTTAGGCGGCTGTTTTCACTCTCAGGTTTTATTTATTTATTTAAATACTCTGAAAGACCAAAAGGGCATTGCTTAGGAGGATATAAAACAGAAAATACACAAAATATACATAGGCATTAGTTAACAAATACACTGGAAAATCACACATACAGTGGTTGGGTAAATAGCACTGCATTCGAAAAAAAAAGAAAAAAAAAAGATAAAAGGTTAGATGGAAAGGTTTGTTGAAAGTTTATTTTGAAAATTAAATAAATCAGTTTGGGTAACTATGTCATTAAGCAGTGAGCTCCAGTCTGTCACAGATAATTAGACGGGTGATGCTTGGCAGCTTGGTGTGTGTGCGAAGATGGGTTGCACTTCGTGGGAGCTATCGGCACGGGGCGAGATATCATGCGCTGGAGAGATGCAGCGGAAAATGGTTTGGTTTGGTTTGGTTTATGGGGTTTAACGTCCAAAAGCGACTAAGGCTATGAGAGACGCCGTAGTGGAGGGCTCCGGAAATTTCGACCACCTGGGGTTCTTTAACGTGCACTGACATCGCACAGTACACGGGCCTGTAGAATTTCTCCTCCAAAGAAATTCCACCGCTGCGGCCGGGATCGAACCCGCGTCTTCCGGGTCAGCAGCCGAGCACCATAACCACTGAGCCACCGCGGCGGCGCAGCGGAAAATGGGGAGTCGTCATAATATAATGAATGGAAGAACTGTAAACAAGAGAACGTGCATCGAGTGATAAGGTCGGGAATGTTGCTGTCTAATGCGACGGGACGCACAGCTAACTCGTGATGCACACTGCAGGGGCAGCTATAAACAAAACAGGTTCGCCCGTTCGATCCTTCAGTCTAAGTGGACCGCTTGAAGTTAACTGTTTTTTCACAGTTTCAGCCAATAAAAACAAAAAAAATAACCCCGGTGAAGCTGTCATGATAAGTTTTGTTCTGGTGGTTCTGTTGTCGACCACTGAGGCCACACAAAATATGAAGGGCGTAATAATTACGCAATCGATACAAGAGGATGCACCATTTAGAGTTGCTGATTTTGGCGGTGTAGTCACTTTTATTCGTACTTTTCTAAGAACTTAAATCACTCGCCCCTCTTTCGAGGTCAGACTCACTGCGCAGTGCTCAAGTGAGGCCATTTCACGACGAAGTTTCGTATCTTTTCTTCAAATGTGAGATTTTTCCCCAGCGACTTAGTGAGCTTGCGTTGGTTTTCTTGTGCTTTTTACTAAAGGTGTCAGCATTAATACGTATTGAGTTCAAGCAATTTGAGGGGGGAATTGACGGCGTGTGTGTCCCAAAATGAAAACTTGGAATACTGCAGCACCGATCGAGTTTTGCGTCCTCCTACCGCCTCTTCAAATTTTAATGACCCGAAGCAGCTTATACTGATTGAGGTTTCGAGTAAAGAAACGAGTTGGCTCAAGGTGTTCACCTATGGTTTATAATTGCGGAATGCACATTGACGCGTAGAGTTCTGCGGACCGGTGTCACGTGTACAGGACAAATTGATTATCTTATAAGCAAACAATCTAGCGATAATTTAGATATTATTAGACAAGATAAAAAAGAAATCCCAGAAAGAAGTACCACTGTTTCTTGTTATTATGTTCTGCCGCGACTGAGTAGAACTGCGATCTATTGCGTTACAAAGTTTGTCTCACTGGCCTATATCAATTTCTGCTACACATCCAAAAAGTTCACTGGCGCCGTGTAGCCACACGCGCCCCTTGCTGAACTAAGCTTTACGTGCCGTGAGTAACGTTTTTATCCTCATGTGCCGCCGCTTGCAATTTCAAAAAACGAAAGGTTTGGCAAGTTCCTTTGTTTCCTACTGAATGCACTGAAACGTGATTCGCGTGCTCAACTCCGGACTGGCATGAAGGAAAGAAGAAAGATCAAGATGATTGCACTGGAGGGGGGGACCTTACTCCTGTGGTGGCTGAGCGGGTGCACGTCCATGGCGGAGTTGTACGCGGGCGGCTCGTAGAACTTTGGCAGCAGCACCAGTCCCGTGGGGCTCAGAAGCGGGCTGTCCTGCGAACCTCCAGCCTGCTGTGCCGGCTGCCCGCTGGCTTCCTGCGCACCGGGCAAGAGTAGAAGGCGGATACGCACTCGTCGGGACGCGCCGTTTGGGTGCGCGCACGCCGCCTGAGCAGCGAAGCAGGAGATCAGTTTGCGTGCAGTGGGGGAGGGATGGGGGGGGGGGGGGGAGGGGAAGGCGTGAGGGCTCCGTAGATCATGCCGTGAAACGTGCTGTCAGTGCACAAAATGAATGATCACGAGATGGGGGAGAGAAGGGGACAATGCTGTTCAGTCGTGTTGCTGGACCTAGCGAGCCGTATTTCTAAAAAAAGCACCTGATATCTGGCTTTTACTTACTGGGTTGTGCTTATGATGAAAGGCTTGTAGTACGAAGTCGAGGAAGGGAAGTAATTTTGAAAATAAAAAAATCGATCTAGTACTGTCGTAGTCCATCGACAAGTTTAACCTCCCAGAAGCTCGCCTGAGCGCGGAAGACAGTCCTTGTTAGCGTACTGATTACTAGTTGGATAATACCGTTGCTTTCACTGTATTCTTTGCGTGCCAAGTTCAGTTGGGGAAACAGGTAAGCGAGGTAAGCGAGGTCAGCTTGACTTTAGGGCTTTTCAATTCTGTCAGGAATGAAGACAAAATAAGTAGAGGGTGTTGCCTGGACACACACCAGCTTGCGTTTGTAGCAGCCGCGACACGAAACTGGTCAATTTTTTTCAGCGAAGCGAACTAGATTTTATAAATAGCAAAGGTCCAGACAAATGCCTTAACACTCGACAGAAAACCCGTTTCTAGAAGCAGTTTTTCTCATGAACCACGGAGCTGTATATATGCATTTAAAGCGGAAAGCTGGGCTAGTAGATGTTTAGATTAGCGTTCTTCCTGTCGGCTCCTCGGTCTATGTCCATGTTTGTTCACGCTAACAGATATGACTTCCTATGTATTTATGCACGCAACGAAAATCTTGTTTCCAGAGCAGATAAGATGCATGGGTATAGAAAAAACAGAAGCGCCCCTCCCCCCTTCTTATTGGATACAAAAACGGAGTGTGTGCAGGAATAAGATTATATGTATCATCTGGTCGATAAATACTGCGGGCCTTTCGTCTAAAACAAATACTGAGCTTAGCAACTGTCCAACCAACTGGGTTACCTACTGAGCTCACCAACTGTGCTCACCAACTGTGCTCACCAAATGTGCTCACCAACTGTGCTCACCAAATGTGCTCACCAACTGTGCCAACTGGCTCGTCTAATTACTCTCTTGAAGTACTGAGCATCAGGGCGACAAAAGCAGTTTCGAGGTTAATTTTCCGAAGCACTCCAGCGGTTGCTGATGAAATGTATTGATAAACCCAGGCATATATCCAGCCAACCGTTGCGCGGTGGAGTGGTCTAATCTCTCTTTGCGCCATCTTACCGCATTGACTACCGAAAGAAACGGCTCAAAGCACTACCGTAGTTTTCACCCCTTCACGTTGGAGCTACCATCATTGAACCTCTTGCAGGATACGCTAGGAGCTGTAGTCGATACGTTTCCCGCAACTCTGTAGACGACGTGCAATACTGTAGGTGTGGATAGCTCATTGGGACGTGAATAAAAAAAGAATAAAAGTGCGACGGTATTCCTGCATCAAAATAAGGTAACCGACCAAAGCGAGGATCTGAGTGATATGACTGCTTGTTGAAGCATCACGGTGAGCACGTACCGAAGTCGTTAATGAGCCACTAAACAAAAGAAGAAAATCAAGTAAGAGCAGGATGTCACCTTTAATTTAGCGTCTTAAAGGAAAAATAGAAAGCCCGGAAGAATAACTGCGGGTAAAGGAGGAAAACCTGGCACTACACCGACCAGCACTGAAGTCGCGGAAGCTAAGCCGTGCGAGCACAGTGGAGCTTTGTGTGCGCGTCGCCTCCCACCGCGCAGCGGTTCCCAAGAGAAAGCGTGAACAGTCAACAACGGCAACAGCGAAAAAGGAGGATGCAGGCAGTGGAAGCAGCGTCACTTTAAACTCTAGGCCAACTTCTTGGGGCGATGCTGGAAGGCTGCACGGATAAGGCTCTCCAAGTCATCCTCGAGTGTCGGCATCTGGCTTTGATAGCAACAAAGTTTGTCAACTTTCCGGAGGGGAGCCAACGCAGAGGAGGAGGACCAAGTGCGTGCGCAACGAGGCATGTGCTGAAAAATTCCGCGCCCCCAGAAATCGAGTCTCGGCGGCGGGGAGGGAGGGAGTCGGGCCGGCGGCTCACCTTCTCACTGGTGCGGGCGGAACCACCCGCGCAGCCAGACCTGCTCTCTCGCTTTCGTCCCTTCGCAACCAGTGGCCGTCATCGCGGTTCATCGAGGCTTGCGCGCGATGCACGAGACGGTGGCGGGCAGGGCCTTCCGTGCGGTCGGCCCGAGCGTTTCCTGATTGCGTTTTTGAGGCCGCCGCTGGCGGCTCAAGGTGGATTCAAGGAAAGCGGGGAAGGGGGAAACGGCTGTCCTCGCATCCCTCGCGAATGAGCCTGCGAGAGCTCTCGCCGGCGGTGAACAAAAGAGAAGGGAGGGAGAGGTGGCTACAGTCCAGGAGTTGCCGCCGGCAGCCTGGGCAGTGTAGCGCCGGCTCCGCCGGGGAGGGGCGCTGCCAGTGCTCGACCCGTGCCGAGCTCCGGAAAAAGGCGGCCGCCGGGAGGATGGGGCATTCGGCCCGAAATAAACAGGCAGCCGGCTTGCTGCTCGGGTGCCTCTCGACTGCGCCACCGAGTCGCTGACAGGGAACTCGGAGACGCGTCTCGGTGTTTAATGGACGTGCACAGTGTTTATTCTAGTGTCAGCCAAACTCTCTCTCGCAACGGCGCCGAGTTAATGAAAAAAAAAAAAAAACGCAGAATGCCTACGGCTCATTGTTAATGGCCTTTTTTGCCTTCTGAAATTGCCGAGAATTATGCTATAATTTTTGCTTTTGATGTGTGCCCGCATACATAATATGCGTTTTCGTCAGTTCGTCTCCGTTAGTGCATGGCTTAAAGTCACAGCGATCTACTGTTGCAAGGGCAAACATCATAATTAAGATTCCTAAATGGAACAGTTGAAGTCAAGATAGAAAGCAGGTAAACGGTCGTATTTTCTTTGGTGACACAGAAGGCGAGCAAAAAAAAAAAAAAGAACACCAAACGACGTACTGAGAGACCTCTGGCACCGCGTATAAACCCACGCGCTTGCGTTCGCTACGACGTTTGGAATTGGGCGTTGCTGGAATAAAATTTGTATTTCTCGGCTGGGTCAGAAACGCGTTACTTAATTCTATCCGTCATGGCGGCAACACCATACCGCGCTGTGCTCCGAATCGGGACGATTGAGCAAAAACTCGTCTCGCAATATCGCCGTTTGAGAGAACCCGCTTTGCGAACACTTCCTCGCTTCACTTTGTTTTCGCTCCACACAATCTCAGGCTCTGCTCGGGAGCTGTCAGCAATGCGCGAGGAAGACAGGAGCGCGCTTGTGACACGTGAGGTGAGAATTAATAGTTTGTCCGAGCTGTGCCAGGAGAGTTCGGTGGACGGCGTAAATTACTCGTTTTTTTTTTCTCCCTAGTTTTCCTTCCTTCTCAATGTTCCTACAGTGTAGACGTTGGTCTTGTCTTTACCCCATTCCGCTGGGCTTGGGTAGCGAACCGGATGCTATTCTGGTTAACCTCGCTGCCCTTCGTTTGCCTCGTTCCGTCTGCACGGAGCTTCTCGCGTCGAAGGAAACTCTCTTCGCCAGGTTTGTGCGTACCATGGACATAAAAGTTTGCTATTTTAGCCCAGCAGTGCGCTCGTGCCGCCCGCTTCGCTTATTCTTCGCCTTTTTTTTTCACCTTTTGTTCGTATTATAGTTTTTCATTTCCTCTGAAAAATCGCTCTTTAAGGCTGTTGCTCGTGGGCAGAAGGGAGTGGTACGTTTCCTTTAGTTTTGCTTGAAGCGGAGACAAGACAAAAAAAAAATAATGCAGCATTGTGTTTCATAAGTTTGTCCCTATGTTAAAATTTACAAGCTAAATAAAGCCTGTTTAGTAAAGGCAAATTTTATATGACGACGGGGCCGACAATTTTTGTTAACGTCTGATTCTGAATCTCGGAAGTGGACTTTAATTCCCTGCTGAAAAAAAATTGTTTGATTGACTGAATAATGGATTTTCACGCACCATGCAGAACTGGGGGCTTTGAAGCTCGCCATAGTGGAGGGCACTGGATTAACTTCGACCGCCTGGAGTTCTTAAGATATCGCACAGCACACGGGTGTTTTTGCATTCTGCCTTTGCTGAAGTGCAGCCGCCTCAGCCAGGGTCGAACCCGCGACCTTGGGCTCATCAGCAGAACGCCGTAGCCACTGAGCCACCGCGGTGGGTGCAGGTATTGAAAGAAGCAATTGATTCATGTTGTTTAACGTCCTAAAGCGACTCAGGTTATGAGGGACGCCGTAGTGGAGTACAAACAGCAGTTCTTTAACGTGCACTGACATCGCACAGTACACGGACCTCCAGCATTTCGCCTCCATCGAAATGCGACCGCCGCGGCCAGGATCGAAACCACGTCCTTGGGTCATTAGCCGAGTACCATAACCACTGAGCCACCGCGGCGGTTCAAAGCAGCGATATCTCGCATGCTAGGCATGGTAAAACTACGGCATACCTATCGAACTGTGCACTGAATTTGTTTCATGCGCTTTTTTTTTTCAAGCTTGGGCGGCACATTGGAGTCGACTTGATATGTTTAATGAAATGCCGAGGCATGCTCTATACGGTGATGGTAGCAGCGTATTTAACGGCGTGCGTCTCTGTAAGGACATACAATTTTCCTATGATAGCCCTATAGCACTTGAGCGCTCATGGCAACCAGAAGTGATCGGACCTTTGTGTGGGTGAGCCGAACGCAAGTCTAGAGTGCTGTGAGCAAGTAATACCAATAAACGTCATAACCATATTGAATAGTTTCATACTAATGAGCTACTGATAGCCCCATAAAGTTGGCTGATGCGCTTAAATGCAAGGATTTCTTCTGAGCGGGAAGCCAAGTGAAGCATAGAAGGAGGCCATTCTTCGATGCTTCGCACAGTTAAGTTGTTTTACTTTCAGGCGAGACCTTACTTTGAGATACTTGACGCGTTACGGACGTGCCCAGTGGCTCTACTATTTCTGTTCTAAGCATTCACGTTGAGCATTGGGGAATAGAAATAAATCGAGAAAAAAGCAACACTCAGTTATTCGGGAAAAAGACCACACTAGTTGGAACATCTGAAATACGTTTGGGTGACCACCTCAAATATGCTGTCTGTCGTATGTAAACAAACACGTCCATAATTTTTTTTAGCCCCGCTACCTTTGTTCTGCCCCCCCCCCCCCCCTTTCTTACTGTCTGCAAGCGTTTAGAAGCGGGAAGAGAGGAAAGAACATTTGCATTATCCTGTGGGTACTTGAAAAATAAATAGTAATAACAAGGAAACGGGAAGCTTCGATTATGGTTATTTTTTATATTCTTGTCTTTCAATGAATTCTTGCCACTATTTTGGAATTTCTTGCCATGTTGTCACTTTTTCTCAATATGGCGTAGTGTGCTCATGTGCTATCAATGGCTTATTTCGCAAGATGCACTAAATCTCAGAAGTGGGGCTATGTAAAGTGCTTGTAAATATATCTGCTGTTAAGACTTGCGCATAGGTTCGCACATACTGGCTCGTTTAGCACAAGTGGGCTCTTTCAATTCTGTTCTCGCCTACATGCAGCAGGATGATGTCTATTCTGGATCAAATCAAGTCGTGTTAAATTAGCTTCGGCGAGAGACGTACTTCCGCTAGCAATGAGAATTGCACATTCGTCGCTTGGGCTTAAATAATCGTTTATTTTGTGATTTTGAGGCATACTGAAACGACTTCGCAGTACTGTGATATTCTTGATGCAAGCGATCAAAATAAAAGTCCTTGATGTGACCTTACATTAAATGGAGGGCGATAACTGGTCATATAACGTGAATAAATAAAAAGAAAATCTTTCACGAGGGCTGAAAAAAAGCACCTTTTACTATGATTAACTTCACTAATTCCATTCTTAGTCCCACTGGAAAACGAGCAGTTCGTTAAGGCCTTGCCACATTGCCAGTGACATGCACTCTTGCAAATTTAAACGTTGCACTCTGAATGCTGAATCGCTAACAAGAGTTATGGAAGCGCGACAACGAGAATAACTGGCTGACGCACTGCGCCTAAGCTGCTTTGTGTCATGTGGACAAAGCTCTGTGCTGACCATGAGCAGCTGCTTCGAAGGTGAACTCTCTGGGCGGCTGCAACAAGCCCGTTCGAGCATATACGCGCTCTGTCTCATATAGCCATGGGAGCATGTACCTCAATCTCGTATTGCGATGTTTGTGCGAGGTTTGTGTCTGAGCTTACATTCCTAGAACAGCACTCAAGAAATTGTGAAAATACAGACTATAAATAGGCGGCAGTGGTATCAACAGATGAGCGCTCACAAAATGAACTGGCTGCTTATGGTTAAAGCACGGATAAAGTATAGCATTGTGGTCTTCCTTGGCTCTTTTTCACGCGTCTCTTCTAGTACAGGGTGAGCAATGCTATAGAGAAGGGCCCTGTGTTGCTAGGTGTGACAGAAAAAGCCTGCTGTTTCTTGGTGGTAATTAAGTGGGTACCTGTTAACGACCGTCAGCGCATTTATGGGGCCCTCAGATGCGCAACCCTGAATGCTAGTGTCCTCTGCATTACGAACGATGCTTTCTGCCTGTTATATTCGTTTTTTTTTTAACTTTACGCCACGGCTTGTACGCTCCTTACGGGCGACGCATGTCTCGCGGTCCCAGAAATACTCACGCTGGCGCTGGAGCAGGGCCTGTCCGGAGGGAAACCGAAGCGGGCCACGTCTGAGGCCAGCTCCGTGTTCAGCTTGAGCTTGGGCTTGGGCGCAGTGGGCGGCGGGGCTTTCTTGGAGCTGCTGCTGCTGGTAGTTGAACGGTTTGTCACCGTGGTGGTTGTGGAGAGCAGCGACCCACCCGACGGCAGCTGCGAGGTCTCCTTCTTCGTCTCCGTCACGCTCTGCACGGTGGAAGGACGGGCACCGTCCGAGAAAATGGCTCAATGGCTGCTTAACGCTGCTCGCAGGGCGGGACATGTCCTATGTGCCGTTTGAGAACCGCTCGAAGGAACCACTGGCTGCTTTTTGCGCACGTAACAGACGAAGGGTGAATGAAGCTTTTGCCTGTTTTCTTGTTTTACATCGTGAGCCGATTTTTGGGCACAACAATTTTAGGCTTTGAGGCGTGCGTAAAATCAGAAAAATTTAGTCTTAGGTCGGGGTTTTAAAGCATCTACAGTAACCCAGAGGGAGAGGGACTACTGGAGGAGAAATTTTAAGTGCCATTATCAGGGGGTTCGGAGAGCAACAAACTTCTTATGTTGAGCGCCAGGAAACTAGCTGTTGTTTATTTTACGTGCAGTAGTAATCAGCTATAGCAGTTATAAAATGTTTAAAGTGCAACCCTACAATTATTTTATCGTATTTATTGCCCTCAATTTATTCGTGTAATGACGCCTGACGTGTGTAGGACTGTTGAGAAGTTTCTTACCGTATTTGCGTACCTCACCTCAAGAAAAGCTTGACAATATATTTTACAGCACCACCGGTGCCAGTATCGACACACACAAGAGAAACCGGTCATTTGCAACCCCAGTATTTTATTATTCACGCGTGAAAGCGGAAAACTTCCTGTTCGTGAATATATAGCAGAATTTCACTAGAAACAGCTGCTTACAGAGGTATTTTTCAGTGCTGCAAGAGTATCGAACAGCGTGCTCGTAAATTATGGGGAGTGTGTACTGCGGGGTGGTGGCTATTCTAATGGGTTCCGTGTTCACTACTGCTTTCTGAGCATGGCTGAGCGCCATGGGGCGCTCTTTTCTATTCACACAGGTGAATCCGGTACAATGCACGGAATTGAAAGCAACAACATTTGATCAGTTTGACCTTTACTATTATGCGTGCTAACATGGGTATGATCATGGTGACCCATTTGTCAACTGAGCACTTACGTGCTGAACAGGCAGCGCACACAAATTCTGGTCCGGTATAATGCGGATATAGTTGTCCTGTAAAGGGTGCACCGCCGCACGCATTTATTTGTTGAGGTGAAGCAAGTGCGAGGAGCCGTTGTGCTGTTGCAACGTTCGCAGAATTTCTTGGGGAGATTTCATTACTGGATTTTTCATAAAAATGGACTGGTACTGTACCCTTAAATCATTACAAGATAATTTGAACACACCCTAGTGCTTTAAGTGTGAAAGGATTTCTGCAGGTCATTACAGGAGTACCACGCTTAGTTTGCTAGCTGCCTCAAGCAGTTACAACCGATGTGGTTAATAAGGAGCCTGTAATAAGTGATAAGTGTGCTTGGAGTTCACTTGAATGTGCTCACAGATAAGTGCAAAACCAGGAGGCGAATAATTGAAGACTCGTGCATCATTATTACTGGGTTGTACCAGCTCATTTTGTCTATCAGTGTTTCTTGTCTAAATTTTGTAAAGTGATCAACAGAGCAGGGCTAGGTAAAGTTTGCAATTTCATTTGTTGATGATGTTTAATAGTTATGACACATCGGCTACTAAAGGCCTCTGGAGCCAAGTGGAGTATAAATTTAGAATTTCCAAGTTTTGGTGAATTATGACGTGTTGAAAGCATTATGCATATATATATATATATATATATATATATATATATATATATATATATATATATATATATATATATATATATATATATAAAGATGACGAGGAAAGGCAGGGATGTAGCAAAAATAGCCTGAGGTGCTATGGGTGATCAACAAGTTTTCTGAAACAATAGCACAAGGCGCAATAGAATCTTTTGAGTGCACGAATTGTTAAAATACTTTTTTTTTTGGTTCTAGACGCTCGTGATGTATAAAGATATGTATAACACTGAGTCCTTTGACACACACTTTACATTTTCGTGGGCCATCTGTGGCCCTCCAAAAAACTTGGCCTTCCACTTGTATTGATATGTCTTCACCAAGTATATACTACATTTTTTACTTTCCTTGTCCACTTTGATTCCGACTACGAGTGAACCGCACACAAATTCTCACAGTCCTGTACTCAAGAGGCGAAGCATACATATATTTAAAAATTTACACAGGCTCACGTGCTCTTCAGTTATGCATATTTAAATGCTACTGAAGAAAAACTTTGCAAATGGGAGACTACAAGACTTGTGATGTGAGCAAGATTTTGTATTTATTTGTAAATAGTACGTGATGCATAGAAATCATTTAAACAAGGACATCTTGATGTATTATCTTTTGTTTAACGGCGTTTAACGTCCCAAAGCGGCCCATGCTGTGAGGAATGCCGTAGAAGAGAGCTCCAGATAACTTCGAGCCCTTGGTGTTCCGTGACGTGCACTGACACCATACTGAACACGAGCCTCTAGCATTTCGCTTCCATCGAAATGCGACTGCCGCGGCCGGAATGGAACCTGCGTCCTTCGGAACAACAGTCGAACACCATAACCACTGAGCCACTGCGGCGGTGTTTTTGATTTAATATATGGATTTGTATCATCGGTATTTTATGACAGACGGCGGGGTTAAAAGAGATAGGGAGGCACTGGTGTGTTAGGCATTCCAGAAAAAAAAATGGAATGGGCTGCCTTAGGTGGGGACCTAACGAACTCTTTTAAATACTATGGTGCCCGTTCAATTCCGATTTAAAAGGCGAATTCTTAGAAGCGTAGTAACAAGGTACTGGAGAAACAGTACCTTGTTACTACGCTTCTAAGAATTCGCCTTTTAAATCGGAATTGAACGCTTAATTTCTTGACTATGATTCATGATAGTTAAAAACCCTACTTGGATTGTTTACGTAAGAAATATGCTGACGGAGGCTTTTTGCTTTCAAAGAGCGGCCAAAAGGGGGGCAGTCTCAGAAGTTTAATCTACCTATTTTGCTTACTTATGTGCCAAGCCCTGCGATTTACACACAACTTTCCAGCACTGCGCGTCTCAAGAGGAGACATTAAAGAGTTCTTAGTTTTACTCATTTGGAGCACCTCCTCTAGTTTTTCATATGTATCCCTGTTCTAATCGCGGATTATCACACTCCGCAGTGTACACAGGTGTACTTCCCAGTGCGCAGTTCGAGCGCTCTAGATAGGTGTGTGGACGACTGTACGTGCACTCGAACCTCATGGGAAAAGGCGCACGAGCAAGCATACTCCTACACAGCAGTAACGGATGCAATCCTATGCGTTGATTGTATTGTATACAGTACGTCACCGTCTTTTCCTGAAAGCTTTTCAGCAACTTTTGTTTGGTGGAAGATATAATTCCTTACTTATTTCCGAGTTACAAAGCAAATGAGCCTCATTAAACGCGTTATCGTTTATTTCTAAAGTATCGTATTTTTCTGAAAAAAATAGACAAGAAAAAAATTGTTTTTTTTCGAGCTTTCATAATTTTTCGAAATTTTACATCTCCAAGCCTGAGTCGGTTTGGAACGTTAAGCCCCATAAAACTAAATCGACCTTTTATGTGTCTGCTGTTAGCCATATACGCTCCCAGACAGCATTTTTAGTATTGAACGGCAGACTCACAAAAGAGCAAAACGGTGCCATCCACGTGCGCAGCAAGTCGTTAGTACTCGTAATATAGGGTTACGATACTGAGCGCATGGCGTCTTTCAAGTTGCGTCACTGACTAAGGGTTTAAAACGCGAAGCTTACAGCGCACTTGCAGCCTATCTATACATTTGAACTTGAGCCAACCAAACAATCTAAAGAGGAAAAGAAATGGCGCAGTGGAGGTATTGTTCTTGGAACGCAGGAAGACAAGCTGGCAGAGTGAGTATATAAAAATAACCCGTTAAGGATTGCGTGATAGTGTATAGCATGGGCAAAGCAGAAGAAGAAAGTCATTCTGATCACGTTTCTGATGTCATGTAAGTAAGAGATCAATAAGCAAGAGATCAATCTCGCAGCTATCGAAATTGGTGATTAAAATGCAGGGTAGCACTTTGCTCTCTGTCTACCTTTATTCCTCTAGTTCTGACGCAGCATACTTGCGAAAATACAGCGCCGTTCACTTATATGCAAAAGCTTTATACTGTTAATATGAGCCGCCTGGGGTAAGTTTCCCGGCTTCCTTGATAAATGACTTGAAGCCAGTAGAACCGCGTTGCTGTTTTTAAACCACTGTTGGGTTACGAAGCAGAGAGACATCAACGCGATTACGTAAAAATTGTTTATTGAGCGATGTGGTTCTTCCGTAGTAAATAGGCTCTGTGCACTCAACGCAGTAGTGAATGAGTAAGGTCCACGAGGTCGTCACAGCCAAGAAGAGTCGTAGTCCCTTGGCTAAATCAGTTGTGGGACTCAAAGCTGCTCGTCGATGAAAACGTCTGCTTCGAGTACTTCATTTGCTGTAAAGGAAGTACAAACATCTTAGGAGCAAGAAGAAGATAAGAATGAGATGGTGGTAGTATATTTACACGCTGGAGCTGAAATTACGACATTCAGTAAGTTTGACGGAGATTGCGACGAAGACATGAAACCGGGAAAATAACGCCTTTGTTAATGTTAGTGGGACAATTTACGTTCGCCTATGACAACTCGAACGAACTAGGGGACACTTTCAGTAAAGTTCGCGTCATGATGTGGTGCGAAAAAAAAAGTAGATAGTGCGCGCTTTCCTCTTGTCGCCGTGCTAAACTGCTGGCTCACAGCGTGCTACGTACTCACTAACTCCGGAATCAGCAAAATGGCACAGTGAACAGCAGTGATAATAAAAACTTTCATAGCTATTTCTGAAAATGTTACGTTTGACAATTCGTGGTTTCAGCAGTGAAAAATGGTAAGGAAGTATACAAGCACGCTAAACCTCCATGAAGGCTTATTGGGGTCAGAGTGCTCGGGACTGAGGAGCAGCTTGAATTTAGACGAACGCGAGTAACAATAAAGGACATGAGTCAACGTTGTGTTGTAGGGCCTTTAACGCATCGTTGAGTCAAGCCTTCCCCTGTTTTCTCTCATGAGTTCATGACCAGAAAAAATCTTCCCGGCAAGGCCACGCAAAAAGCAGCAATTGGCAAAACCATGGCAGAAAGAGATAACGTGCTAGCGGGTTGTCAGTTCCGGCCAGCACATTATCGCGGCTTCGTCTCAGGCGAAGCTTAAGTTACTCGGGCTCCAACTGGATTGAACAGAACCTACCTGCTGCGCGGTCGTCTTCACGATCCTCTGGGACTCGTTGGACTCGGTGGAAGACTGGTGCACCATGGAGCGGCTGTCCTGCATCACCTTGCGCACGGCCTGGCTGGACTCGGTGACCGTCTGGTCGCCGTGCGTGGCCACGCGCTTGGACTGCTGTGTCTCGGTGCGGGACTGGGTGCTCTTCTTGAGCACTGTCTGGCCTTCGTCGGCGGTCACGCAGTCGGAGGGCACCACGATGCCGCAGCCGCCCTCGGTGGGCAGCTTGAGCTGCATCTCCAGCTTGGCGCCCAGCGGCACGTTGATGACCGAGCCGGGCGTGAGCGGAACCTTGGTGCTCTCTTCCATGTCGACTGCTTCGCTCAACTGCTCTGCTCGTGAGCTGACCGAGATGCAGAGTACGACTATAAAGCGGCGCCCCGGGCGGCGTCAATTGTAGTCTCGGAGGGAGGAGAGATGCGCTGGCTTCGCGGAAGGCGGGGTTTCGTCAGCGTGACGTGTCTCAAAGCCAAGCACATCTACCGAGAAGCGGGAGAGGGGAGGGGCAACACCGGGAGGGCCTTCCGCCGGCGGGGAAAAATAAGACAAACACGCGGCCCTTTCCCAACCGTCAACTTCTCACCACTGCCTGCCGATTCACGCACGCTCGAGTATGAAAATATGGCAGCAATTAATGAGCACGGCGCCGCTTTTGCTCTCTTCGTTCACCGGAGCGCGGTGCGCAGGCACTGGATATCCAGGGTTTAAAACGGGCTGGAATGTCGTTCTGTTTGTCTGCCCTCCACAGACGCCGGCGGGCGTGCGAGGAGGGGCCGTTTACAAGGAGAGGAGGTTCTCCCCGCGCTGATGCGTCGGCCGCGCTAAACTTAGCGCGGCTCCGGCCCGAGAGATGTTGCCCCGCGGCCGCGTAACTGGAGACCGGGTTCAAGCTGGTGCCGGAGTCATTACGCAGTTGGCTTGATCTAAAACAATACAAAAATATGCGCTGTGCAAGTGCCAAGCTCACCGCTGAACTGCGCGTCCCGGGTGGCACGGTCGTGCGCACCCGCATGGCCTGCGTGGCGAGGAATTCCGCGCGCAGGGACATGGCCGCCCCGAGGCCGCCCTGAGTCACCCGCTGGTTGCGTCAGTTTTGGACCCGGTGTCGAACTCGGGAGTCAATGCTCACGCGGACGTGCCAGGAAGACGAAAGCGGCCGAACGGTTCTCTTGCTCCTTGCACCGGCCGGTGACGAGGCGACGGACAGAATTCCCAGGAAAAAGCAAACCGGCCTAAAGCCAAGCTTCGTTTGTAGATTTGCTTCACTTGTGAGCGCCGAGGAAAGCGCGGGAAGAAGGTGCATGGGGAATCGCAGAAGGCGGCAATAGGGAGAACTGCGTGATTGCACCACTGTGTGTGGTAGTATTGCAGACGTTCGCTTTACGTTCGCTTTTTTAGCAATATCTACCTGACGACAGGAGAGGTAAGTGAGAGAAGGTTTGTAATCTACGCAGAAAAAAATGAAGAGATGGAGGTATATGTTTCTTTGTTCTAAAGAAAGGAAACTAAGGCTTACTGTAACCAAAGTATGACGAGCTAGTGCTTTTAAACGTATTACGCATTTATATAAAACAGAGAAAATATAAGATTCGACGAAAGCATTCCTAACTTCGGGACAAAAACTTCGCCACTCGCGGAGTGGCATCACGAAGTTATTGAATTTTGCGCAGTAAAAAAAAGAGTGCCATTAGTAGTCGAATGAGTCCTATCGACAAGTTTATCTTTTGTCGTCATAATCATCGACAACGTTAAGATCACAAGTTATGTGTTTTAAAGCTTGTAAAAATATCCCTAATACCGGCGCTGCACTCATTGGCATAGAAATTGAAGTTAGTAAAAACGCACCTAAGTGGTTTACTTTGAATTTGAGATTTACTCGCCGGTCGTGAAGAAGAGAATCTTTTATTTGATCACGCACAGTCGTAGCCTGACCTGGATCTTCTATTGTGCCAGGCGCCCTGGTCTGCAACGTGAACAGCAAATGATGGCTGTTTTAATTTTCTCTATTTACATTTAGCTTGCATAAGAAATGAACGCTGGAAGATCGGCTTTAACACCGATTTGAATTGCACGTAAATACCGTAGAATAATTTGCATGTTATTACTGCTTTTACTTGGAGCACTTTTCAACAGGAGGGTGGTGTTGTGCCGCATCGTTTTTTTTCCACTGCAGCGTTCCTCATTATATACCGAAAATGTCAATCTCAAAAACACATCAATTTGTGAAGCACGCTTCAGCTATAGAGAGCAACGAACAAAGTGAAAATATAACTTAGTAACATATTCGATGGTTTTGCAAACGATAAAAAAAATCATATTAGCAAGGCCACGTGGTAATTTTACGTTCATGCGCTGAAACAACACAAAAAGAGCATGGAGAAACTTTAGCTCATGTGCGTGGGATGAGCCGCTTTATGGTGACAAACCATCCGGAAGCTAACTTCTTTTCGGGATGAAATAGCCAAAGCGCCGTGTGTGAATCACTTTCAAATCAAACCATCGCAAAAAAAGTAGAAAAAGCGCGGTGCTTTGAAGTCATACGAGGCAGAAACCGGAAGGTTCTGACGCTATCGCAGTCTCCAGACGGCAGCACGCACAAAGGGTCTCCTGTTGGCTGGCGAGTACAGCGCTTGGGTTTATTTTCTGCCCTTGTTTCATTCCTTGTATTGCGTACAAATTCTTTCAACGTTACGGAGCTTGACAGGGAAAGCTAATGAGCTCGCATCCCAGTGATTCACGCACTCCCTTACACAAGCCCCCAGCCCTGTCTTTTTCAACTCCGTCCCCTCTCCCTTTCAGCCTCCAGAAGTAACTTGACACCGTTCCTAATGTTCACGTGAAGGACCACCTTAAAACTGCGTGGGCAGCTATCGCAACAACCTCAACTAATCAGGACGTTTTTTAAGAGAGCCATTTATTACTCGACTGCAGGTCGTCTTCTTAGCGAGGTGAGGCGATGTACCATATTTGCCAAAAGTGACCAGGCGAGGGGGTTTGTTTCTCAGTCGTGTAGTGCAGCACTTATGGTGCCCATTAATCTCTAAATGTGTGTAAAGTAACGAAAACCGTTGTCCTCGCCTTTGGAAACCTTTCTATTTTTACAGGTGACTTAAGGACTCCATTATATGGCTGAGAAGCAAGCCCTGTTGCTTGGTTACTTCAGGCAAATATAATGCGAGCGGTAAGCAACGGGGAAAAAAAGCAAAAGTGAAAGTCTTGCCTCCGGTTGGTGGTCCCAGCGACGTGCTCCGCGGCAAGTTCTATAAAGGACGACGCCGCGCACCGCATGTCATCAGCGTTAATGGCGATGGGTGTCTGCTTTTCACTCCTCAGCGAGCCCGTCCCGCCTGTCAGCTTAACAAAACGTGCGTTCAGACTGGAAGGAAAGACTTGCAGAACGGCATCGTCAAACCTTTCCTGACTTTTTTCGCATCTGTCATTTCGCTACCGCTACCGCCACCACATCGGCCGCCGAAAGCGGACAGTAAACGTTCACAAACTCACAAGCAGTCCATGACTCCATATGTATAGAACGTGTGTGCTGCGCGAAATGTGCACCTCTTATTCTAGAGCGCGTTGATGGCAACTCGAAGTATTGTCCCGAGAAATGAGTTTTAAATGTTTTTATTTGCTCAAGCATTTTGTCTTGCCCTAATGAGGTGAGAATACTGAAAAGTATCAACTCATAGCAGTACCCGAGTGCTCCTCATACAACGTGCTCTTTGAACAAATTCTACTGCATTTACAAAAAACATGCTCTGCTTGATGTTTTCATTAATAAATTTCTTCTCAGCAATTTCAATCTATTCAGCAGTTATTTCGAGCCCGAGTTCGTTGCACATCTGATGAAAATCAAGTGTGCTGGATAAAAGTGCTTGTTTCTCGCCCCAAAAATTCTGAGTCCAGTTGAAAACTATGAAAAGGCGAGCACTTTTCTTGAGACTCCCAACTGGAGAGTATCTCATCCAAGTGCTACGTATTTTTCATTTGGGACATGTAGTTCATGGTCAGGGTGGTGCGTTGAGGATTAAGGAATTAGTCTTTTCGAACCGACTTACCATTTATCAGAATTTTGCGCTAGCCTCTTGCTAAAGATACACTAAAAGAGAGTACTTAGGCTAGGCTGGTAGGGTAAGCTCACCTGATAGAAAATATGTTTTTGTTACTGAAAACAGCGCTTTCGAAAGATAGAAAATTGAGTAACAGCGAGGTACACGTGGCGCCGTCACTGGCAGATTCGTGCAGCGGTGACGATTAACATGAACGAACGCTATTTCGCCGGTTCGATGGGCAATTACCGCCGAAATACGAGGCAAGCAGCGCGCCCAGCATACAGCCGACAGTGCGAAAAAACAGTGCAAAACAGACGACGCAGAGAAAGGTCAGTCACAGAACACGAGCGTTGAAGTTTACGCCCCGCATTGCGTGCACTCAGGCTGCGTGTATAGCCATTGTATGCCGACAGTTCAGATCCGCAAGCTCTCAACGGCATTCACGATGTGGGTTCTTGCTACGCAGCCGGCGAAGCGGTTTCGTTCTCACTTAAGCCGTTGAATCGGCTAATTTGTGCACGCTGCGGGCGTTGTGAAATGTAAAGCGTTTGTTTCTTTATTTTTTATACGCGCTCATGCAGACACCACATGTATATTGTCAACGTGTGAAGCGCTATGCGAGCGCGTGGTCTTCCATGCTTTCTGCGCTGTGGAAATTACTATGTTTTTATATGAGCTGAAAAATATCTGAGAGGTGCCGCATGTATGCACCATAACCTCTCATTTGGCTCATCGAAGAAAAAAGTTTTCCGGCGTGGGCCATCACGCACGGAGTATACGTGAGGCGCCGGCACGCGAAGCAGGTTTTTCCGCGAGAAAAATATGCAGCCAGCTGATGCGTGTTCGTCCAAGTTATACGTGCATCTCCTCGACTGCTATAGCCGGCAGGCGGCGTAATATATATTGTTGGGCGGAACGACCCTGCTTAGTTTCCGCTTACAACACACAGGAAGCGATTCACGAAGGTAGAAATTGCAACGACCATAACAGAGAAAAACACAAGGGTTGTCTGCGATCACGCCCGCTGCGTAGTTAGCAAACAAACATGCGATGATCGATGGCATAGAGCGCCGTTTGATGGGAAGTATGCGTACAATTTTTAACTCAGATGTGGCATTGAATGGATACTTTAGAGAGCTACAGCTGCTCGCATGCTTTCGAGAATCCTTCTAAGCTTACGTGTACACTTCACGCAGCACACAACACACCGAATGCCACACGCTGTCATCACTTTCGCCGATGTAGTACACGCGCGTGAGCGTGATCAGCAGTTTGTTCTGCAGTCTGCGGCTGCCCTTGATAACTCCAGGTAGTTTCTTTTGCACCCACGGAGCTTGCGACGAGACACAGACGCATGTCATGCAGCAGCAGAGAATCCCCATTGAAATAGTGAGGGGCGGAACCTGCCTGCGATTGCACCTTGCCGCCGTCACTACAAATCTGCTGACTTTCGGTTTCGGCCTCGTTTCCGGTCTTTGGAAGTGGCGCCTCTCATTAGCCGGGTTGCAAAGGACTCATAGAATTGACGTCGCGGCTGTTCATTTTTCGCAGGCGCTTTGAACCCGGAAGGGTTTCGGGACTTTCATTTGCGGTTTTCTCAGCAACGCACTCACATTTCCGCGTAGAAAAAAAAAAAAAAAACATGGTAGTGTCTCTATCTGCCTTGCCTAGTTTGATATTTCCGTTTAGTGTCCCTTTAAGGGCCATTCATTAGGGTTGTGAGAAATAAAACTTGAATAAAAAATAAAGACTTGAGTAAGCTTGAGAGAAAAAAGAGATGCATGGAAAGCAGTGAACGTAGAGGAAAAACTGAGATAGACGCAATAAAAAAGGGGGCTTATCAACCTCTGTGCCTAATGTTACTCTACCATGCTCAACATATCAGAGCTTCTAAGCCTATACATTACGGTGCTTTTTCTTCGCGCTACGAGACAGAGTTCTAATAACCGACAGGAAAGAAATTATTTTGATGCTTTTGGACACCTTGAAAATGGCTTATGAGACATGCAGAAATTTTGATCTAATATGTGCAAAAGTATGATTAAAGCGACACTATAAGATATGGTATGTTACCGAATACATTTCAGATCTACGCCAGGCAAGCTGTGTTTTGATGTTTGTGAACGCTTTGAAATGATTTATAAGGTATATTTGTTTGCGGGGGTTTAACGTCCCAAAATGACTGAGGCTATGAGGGACGCCGATTTAAAAGGTATGGAGACGCTTATATGTAGTTAGTCGCACATGGATAAATATCAGGCACACTAAACAACGAAAAAGATTTCGTTTGGGTTTACTTACTTACAGGAGCTATTAAATCGAGCGTGTACTATTAAAGCAGCAGAGTTAGAACACCAGCTCTTGCTTCTAATATCGAGAACACCTGTGGAGACTCTTTAACAGTAGAGAAATGTGGTGATACTTAAATGAGTTCATATTTACTTGTCGCAGAAAAATAAATACATCTACAAATGTGATCTCAAGTTTTTTTACACCCTCCTCGCACCTTAAGCGCGTTCTCGAAAAAGACTTTTGGGTGATAGTAGGTATCAATCGTGTAAAAATGCTCTCGATTTCAGAGCGCGTTGTAACACACATTTTGGCACAAACCAGGTACTCATCGTGCGTCGAACCGCCATTCAGTCATGCAGCTAAGTTGTGCAGTACCTTCATTCTATAGTCGAAAGAAAGATTTTTTTTTCTTTGCGAAGCAAAGCAGCTTATTTTGAACCCGAACCGCTCATATCACGCCTGTTTTCTGAAGTGAGAAAAAAAAGTCAGGAAGTGAGAAAAACCTGCGCCCTTGCAAAATTTGGGATTTTATTCTCGTATGCCATCAAATTATTGTTTGGAAATCGGAAATGCATGCTGAGTGTTCTTGCGGTACCCGCAGGAAAAGAGGAAAAAAGCCGTGTCTGCGGTTCAGAACACTCGTTGAGAAACGCAGGTTGGCGTGAGTACGATGGAAAGCTCGGCAAGTTGGTTCGGACTTGTAGTGAAAACGCAGCGCAAAGAAATGATGTCCGAGGTAAAGGAAACGACAGGTCGACATCTGAACTCTGAACTGGGGTTTATTTAACAGAGCACAGAAAGATATATGCAGTAAAAAAAAGATACACCCCAGAGGGGGGCAAAAAAAGAAAGGCAAAATGCCATGGCAGCACTAAAATAGTAAGAAAAGGAGTCAGAGCCACTTATGTAGCATGAAGGTGCGACGCGAAAATTCAATTTAATTTTCTCTAAACGCGACGGACACCTGGCTTATGCACCTAGCCTGGCTGAAAGACATGCGGAAGACCTCGAATGTTTTCCCGAATGGCAGATGTGATCTTTGGTAAAACAGCACTTAACTGCCCGTAAAGTACGGATAGGATGGTGTCTGCCGCACTGGCTGTTCTACGTTCTTTCCTCAGGCGTGTATTATTGGCTAATTGACATTATATAAGCCGTACTATCGTGGTTACAGTCGGGCGTTTATATGAAATATCAAGCCGTCTGAAGAAAGGGGCTACCTGAAAGTGTTTCGAT